>NC_036444.1:7263642-7568865 GCF_002775205.1 Xiphophorus maculatus
TGAAACACAAATAAACTTGTTGTCGTCTTTTTAACTCAAAATGAGACTTTGGAGCACATCTCTCAAAAAAGGCATCATCATCGTCATTAGCATACATGAATGAGGATGTAGGAGGTGTAAAAGCACCGTGGCTGTCCATTGGAAACAAAAAGTGCTTTTTGGGGAGGGCAAAAATAATTGTTTTAATTAGGGATGCTAAATATTGGCCGTAACATTGCTATCGGCTTATATTAGTCATTTTTAATGTATCAGTATCAGTCTGATAAATAAAATTGGGCCAATATTAACAACCAATATTTACTTTAATATTTTTTCTGGAGGAGCAGGGCAGGTGGGTCATGTGGTATTTGTTTGGTCATGTGACAGTGATGCAGCGCAGGATTGTGAAGAATTTAACTGACGCTGTAGTGAAGTCAGCAGTAATTAGTGTATAAAGGGTAGTGAAATATATATTATATCAGTAAATATTGGTAATCAACCATAACACCAAGATAAATATTGGATATTAATATTGGCCCAAATTTTCAGTTTTAGTACATCCATTTATTGGTAATATGTGCTAAATTGATGTGACAATGTGTAAAATGATGGAGTGAGCGTTACAAATAAGACAACATTATAGATGCTGATTAAGAAAGGACATCTTGACTCCTCAGTGCCTGATTACATCACTTTCTCCCGACTTATTTGTGGTGTCAGTTGAAGGAAAGGTTCATCTTTAATCAATCAACATCCAATTTAATTTCCTATAAAAGTTTCCCCTTTCAGTTAGATTTCTTCTTGCTTATCCTCTTACTTGTTATTTAAAGTATAACGAAGATATATCGATTTAATGAGTTCAACAAAATTGTGCAAATATCAATGCTGCAGTTAATGATCCCCCCTTTTATGAGGAATTATCAATTCTCCACAATTCCCCTCTGCTGAAAATCTGGTTGAGCATCATAAAATGGAACAGATTTCCGCTCACACACCGAAAAAACAAAGAACAAAAAAATCCTTTTCTCCATATAAAACCATTTTTGCCCCAGGAATATGAAATAACAACACAAATTTGACTTAAATTAAAGTTTATCAGGCAAGAAAATGCATTGTTTTCTCCTGGTTTACTTTTTTATGTGTAATTTGTCAGTATTAAGCATCACTGAGTAAATTAAAAATGTCCTTCTTCCTGTTTAGCAATGATTCTTATCTGTAGCAGCAAGTACTTTCTTTAAATAGTGTTCAAGTTAAACGAATAACAAATTGTTTGACATTGTCTTGTCTCTGCAGAAATTACCTTTTGGGTCCAAGTGACATTTTGCAATTAAACCAATGTTTGATGGATTAATAGAATTTGAGTTTAGTGTTGTGCAGGGGCGTCAAACTCCAGTCCTGGAAGTTTGACACCCCTGGAGAACTTACAGTATCTATACAAGAAGGAGGCAATTAAGCCATTTGATTCTGGTGTTTTGTACCTGTGGCACATCTAAAAACTGCAGGTCAGTGGCCCTTGAGGACTGGAGTTTGACACCCCCGCTGTGGTGCAATTAAATGCTTACCAGTAAAAAACAGTCTGATCATGTGAAATTGGTTTCTGAAAAAATAGATGCAACTTACAAGGAAAAGTTGTTAAAATGATAAAACACGGCCTGTAGGAAGGGTTTGGTAGTAAGGTTTGTGTGTACCTTGGGTTTCGGCGCAGAAAGTATTCCTGAGGGACACAAGGTGGAGCGGACTTGCATGAATAGAAGAGTGTCATCGCCTTTCCCACAGCAGTTTAGCTGAAGATGAAAACCAGAGCAAAGGCATTTGTAATTACAAGGCATACTGTTGTGTTTTTACACAAACATAAAAAATTGGACTCAATATAAAACATACCGTAGTGTGGAAAGCACCCAGCACACCGATGGCTGCGTCTTTACTTGGGGACCCAGTGACATCCACAGCCTTGATGTACGCAGCGTCATAGAAATTAATCAGCTCTTTGGACATCTGTGGACAATCAGAAAACATGAAGCTGGATGACAATTGAAGATGATTTTAAGACATTTGCATTTGATTGTACATACAGTGTCCCTGTTCATGAAGCCCCAGATTGCTGCAGCCACTTCACAGGCAAAGAGGATCACCAAAAAGAAGAAAAACTGCAAAGAAGTTAGAACATATATTTAGTCAAACTTATCTCATTTATTTTATTTAATGTAGTTGCTGTTTACATAAACAAGTTGTCTGATTGGTGGAGCTGGAATGCTAACCGTTCCTAGCAGACACTGAGATTCCTGAATGGCACCGTAACATCCCAAGAATCCCACAAGCATCATGACAGCTCCGACAGCGATCAGTATGTAGACGCCTGTAAACAGAAAGTCAATTATCACGATGTCACAGCGTCTTAGCCACCACTAGGGGGCAGAAGTGTCAAAGCTAAGAGGGAGAAAACCCCCGGTGCACATGAAAGTGAGCCAAATGCTGTTTGGTTTGGGACTTCCTGGATGTTTTGTCTGTTTTCTCTGTAGAGTGACATACTATTATTTGCATTCGAAAGACAAATATCTCCCACTTCCTGAGAGAGAGGGATGGAAGTGCCTAAAAGCAGCCACCCTGACGAGGAAATCCCTCCATGACACCCTGGACTTCCACACAAAAACCCTGTCTGTGAGCTGTGAGTCACTGACCCCTGACCCACAGCATTTCTTGGGAAACATAGCAACCATGTAGGCACACATGGATGCGCAAACACACGTTCAAGCAATTAGGCATGTTTAAAAAAAGAGAGTAAAGGTCATTGTGTTGCCATCAAACCTGAAAAATGAAACTGGGTTCAATGCAGAATAAAAGCATGAATGAACAAAATAATTAAAGAAACAAAGGAGGCATAGATCATGATTTGCACTACAGCATGCTTACTCCAATAACTGTACAATCTGAGATCATTTGTACTTTTAGTACACACTACAGCACATATAACTAAAAGAATCACATATTAGTAATGCATGCTCTAAAGTCCACTATTTTAAGAAAATGTTCTTTGCTGTCCTTACTCTCTTGGTGTTTTTCTAAAGTATATATCCTCACCATTTGGTCATAGAGGCTGAAGCTAACCGCTAGTCCTACAAAGGTCAAATAAATAAACAAGCTCAATCTCAAAGCTATTGAAATGTTCTGGTCTTCTAAACCGTCTTCATGGTGAATTTGGGGGTCATTTACTCAGAAGACAATGATTATTTACACAGTAACGGGTCGTGCGGAAATGTGCGACAATAAGTTTCCTGTGAAAAAGGAGAACAGAACATATGAAGGAAAATCAATGAAATAGTTTTCATGTAAATGACTGTAATGTTTTGTGTAATGAACTTTACACTGCTTTTAATTTCATATCAGTCCATTAGTTTCGCGGTATGTGTTCCAGACAAAAACATCATTGGTGCCGCAATGCCTTCATCCTTCATTTCCTCTCTAAACACTCATCAGCTTTTTGTGTAAATAAACGTCAAACATGAAGGCAGTTTAACAGATTTTACAACGTCATTCACATAAACTTCTTTGATGTTTTTGAGATTGGAGCTTTTTTAAAAATATGGTAGAAGACAGATTCAGTCTTTGGCCGTCTCTTACAAACCGTTAGCTTCAGCTAATATGAATTTACAACGATCTAAAAATATATAAATTTCAGACTCATTCTGTTTTTATTTTGTTGTCACACTTAGATGTCTCAGCTCATAAAAACATATTTAATATCAGACAGTTTTCAATTTTAGTTTTATATTTATTTTTAAAATAGGTCTCTCTTGAAATAAGTCCCTGCATCTCAAAGAGATTTCTCTGCATAAATAAATAGAAAAAAAATGTAATTAATGATTTCATTTATTAAGGAAAATCTATTCAAACCAACCCACAAGAGCTAATCAACTGCTCATTCACAGTCACAAAACTCCATAAAAAAGGTCAATATTTTTACAATTTAGCAAAGGAAAGACTATAGAAAAAGAACACATTTTAATCTGCAAGGCCAACATGACTGCCAAGAAAAAAAAAAAAGAAAAATCCCCTTCCCGAGTTTGTTTTTCTGCCTGATGAGACAAACGTGGAGATTTTTGGAAGACGCCTGTCCCGTGACATCTGGATTTGAACTAACACAACATTTCAGAAAAATAATATCATGTTGTTAGAAATCCTCTCATGACATTTTGGGGCTGCTTTGCCGCTTGAGGATCAGACTAAATTGTCTAAATCAAGAAATAGCCACGTATCAGGTTTGGGTGGGAAAACGTTTTTGCTCGGTACCACTTTAATGCCGGGAGTCATTTTTGTTTCCATAAGCAGATTCACAGGAAGCATTTGTGCTGCACAGCTTAGATACTGATTACATCGATTTAAACAGGAAATGATTAACATAAATTGTTCAAGTGATTAAATAAAATACCTAAGAAAAGACATAATCTGTTGCTGGGATTCTGTGTATTGAGATGACTCACTTTCACTTTTTTACCGTTTCATGAACAAAGTCAAACTCGAGCTTGTTTGGACACAATAAAAAACACAGATGGGTGTAAAACATGAAATATATTTTTTAAAAGAGTAGTTCAGCCGTTTCAGAGACCTATATTCTGATTTGCAGAGAAACCAACTCACTGACCCGCTAACGAAGCCTGGCAGTGCTCACAGTAATGAACCAACGGTGACACAGTCCACCTAGCACTGTATCTCATTTATCACGCATAACCCACCCTCCCCCCACCCGCTTCTCTTTGCTTTCAGGACTTTTTTTTGGTACCAAGGGAAGGTTACCAGGGCCAGTAAATCTGCAATGCAGCAAAGGAGCCATTATTTCCACTGCCCTCCATTACTATGACAACACCCTTTGAGGTTCGGCATCTATTGAGTCTTTAAAGGAGACATGCACTTTTAGACCCCCGGAGAAGTCCATTTATTTCTTGTCTCTCAGTATAATCTCCAGAAGCTTCACTTGTCCGCCTCGTTTAGTACTTGAATAGAACAAAAAAGGAAGAAGTGATTTTCACACCATCTGAGAAGGATACCAATAAGCTGAAATAAACTCAAGATAAAAAGATACGGCTATAAATCTTGCCTATAATTTAAAAACAATTATTTTAAAAAAGCCAAAAGCAGACGGAGAAAATATGCAGTGTATCTTTGACTCCCTCATTATGTAATCCAGGGCAGTGCAGTAACCTAAAAATGATTTACTATCCTCAAAGATATGCCAGCAGTTTAAAGGGGATGCTCTACTTCTATGCTTATTTTTGTTTTTGGCCAAGAACCAGAAAACATCATAACCCTCAAACTTTTTTTTTTTTTTTACATTTTGTCACATTACAACTAGAAACTTAACCAAAATATTATGCATGCATGCAATATTCCCATGACTGATTAGCAAAGAGTAGAACACAACTGTGGAGTGGAAGCAAAAAGCAGCTGGTTTTCAAAATGTTTTTAATAAATGAAAATCTGAAAAGTTTCATCCAGGACTTCCATTTCTCTGTTCATCTTTCCATGAACTCTGACCTGCTTTCCAGTCCATGGTGAGAAACAGCATCCCCAAGGCATTACGCAGCCAACACTATTTTCACTGAACTGTAGGCTCTAAACTCTCCTGTTAGAGAAGTTACACACTGGTGGACTTTGTTGACTAATTGAGCCTCTTCTGCAGGATGTAGGGGAATCACATTTCCTACAATCCTGAGCATCCTCTTTGTAAGGCTGTCATGCAGTAAAAAAGTGTTTTCAGTCAGACACTTCTCCATATATGCCGTAAGACAGACTGCTACAGGAGATCCTTCCTGGCCACACCCATCAGAACCTACAAGAACTCTTTGAGGAAACATTTTATAGTATGAATTGCACCAAGAATTATGTTCATTTTGGAATTATAAAGTATTTTCGAACTGATTTTGAATTAAATTTAATGTGTCCACACAACACAATGAACATCAGTGCATCTCGTTTAGCTCTACAGTTTCACTTTTCTTAGTTTGTTCATTGTTGGTGTTTTTTTTAAACTGTTTTATCTTATTTTAATCAACTTTAACCTAGATGTTTTCAAAACATGCTTAATAAATACAATATTTGATTGATTGACTGAATAAACCAAAGTTTCACAAGAAGTCTGTTGCATTAATTTGCGTTTTATTGCTTGCAAATGGATCTCTGATATTCAGAAGAGCAGTTTAATGATGAATACAGCTGTTTACTCTCTTGTTCTTAGTGTCTATGCAGAGCTTCTCATTCCCTGGCTCTGAGTTTATGTGTATAATACAAACATGAGCATTATAAGGATTTTTCTAATTTTCCTCACAGCAAGCTAAGCTCAAAAGTTCAACTATGAAGGAGTCAGAGGCCATGGCACAAACCAGACAACTGCCACCAGTAAGGTTCTCAAGTGCTGCAGCAGAGGTGGGAGCGTGTGTATTTCCAGTCTTACATAAATACCACTTTGGTGTGCCAGTAAGCTAAAAAAACACCCACTTCAAACTCTAATTTGAGGGATAATGTGCACATGTATGAGATTATTTGAATTATGCTAGGGCGTATGTTGAAGGGAGGGCTAAAGAAATGAAATATTCCCTTGATCTTGCCTGGGTGGGCCTTCCTTGCCGCCACTGCTTTAAAATCATGAGAGTGCCTCCTCTCCACTATAAAAAGCTTGAGTTTGACTTTGTCCCATATACTTACGGAGGGGGTAAGTATGGCAGAACAGCAGGAGCCCAGATGTAAATTAATGGTTTTACTGGAGTTCACCGCCGCAGCAAAACCAAGATCATGTGGCTTTGAAATACTTACATCATGTCATGTTTTACTGTTTAGGGAGCTGAGAGCAGTGGACGATGGCAACAAGATACACACTGTATGATCTGAAGAAAACTGAAGAGCATTTGCCACAAGATGAAATATAAGATACAGAGAAAAAGTGAGCAACAGAAGGCACAGTTCATGTTTATATCTCTGCACCACTCTCAAAGGCAGTGTTTCTAGACTCCACATCTGTTGCAACATCTGTCTGAAGCATCTGGCTGCTATCAAATGATCACCCAAAGAGACTGAAGGAGACTCAGAACCTAAACATGTATATAAAAAGTTTTTAATTCAGAAATGATCACCTACGGTGAGGTCATGGGATTGAGTGAAAGCTGGTTGTAACCACTCTTAAGGCGAGACGCGGAAATACGCAGGTCCTGTTTCCTATTGTGAGAGGTCGAGTCAGCCCACACGTTTCTAATTATATATTTTAGGTGACTGTAGTAAGACAGCTCTTTCTCTGTGTTAACAATTTAAAATAAAGACATAATTATTAGATGTAAACTTTTTTAGATCAACTAAATGATGAGGGGTGTTTTAGCCTCCAGTAAAACATTTCAAAATGAATAGTAATAAACTTTTTTATGTAACCACTGCATAAGTGATTTTGTAGTAATGATTCCAAGGCTTACATTCATTTCTCCTTCCCTCTATTCCAATGGGATGCCAATCTGAGAAGCTCATCAAACTACACATAAAAATTGTTGATGTGATGTTACATTTTAATTAATGAATATTTTACTTCAACCATTTGTTTTATGTTTTAGGAATAATTAACAATCATGTTAAACATAATATATTGGAATATTTACTGGTGCCATCTAAGCACTTAAACTCATTTTCATAAGATGCCAGAAAAAGGCCTTGGCCCCTCCCCCACGTATTTCAGCCCCCTGCTGATCATCTCATCCTTTAGCTTACAGCTAAGACAAATTCAGCCTTAAGGAAAGGTTTCCAGACACAAAAAATAAGAACAGCGTTGGTGTGAAAATGAAAAGAGCACAACCTATAATTTATGAAAAGTGTTCCTGTCAAGCAGATAACTTCACCAATTATGCAGGAAATAATTTTGGCACTGGCTGGCCAAAACAGCAACAAAAAAGTCTCCACCTGAATTTAAATGAGCAAATAGTTGCTGCATGGAAAACTGTCTTCCAGCTGGTAACAAGTTAATTAATCCCAGCTAATACAATGAGTTACTTTTCATTTCTTTAACAGTGTGGAAAGATGCATCCTGTAGTCATGGAAAAGATGTTAGCTCGTTTAAGACGAGTCAAATCATTGGCACCAAGCAGAGAATACATCTAAGGAGATTGTAGGTGCGACTAAAATTTGGTTGAGAACTGTACAATACATTGCTAAAAACTGGAAGGACAGTGGGGAACCTTCTTCTGCGATGAAGAAAAACTCCTGAATGATTGTGATCAACATTTGGTGGAAACAAAAGTAGAACTCAGAGCTACGAAAGTAAGAGCATTTTCACACCCAGAATGTGAAGGGCACTCTCTGTTGCCATAAGAACAACACTAAACATTGAGGCTAACTGGAGGAAATCTGCTGGGGAGCACAAAGACTGGACTCTGGAGCGACGCAAGAAAGTCATGTGACCAGATGAGTCCAGATTTACCCTCTTCCAGAGTGATGGGCTCATCATCAGGATAAGAAAAGAGGCAGATTAAGTGATGCAGTCATCATTACTGGTGTCTATTGTTGCAGCCTGTGGGGGCAATGCTGTCATATGGGGTTACTGCAGTTAGTCAGGTCAAAGTTCAGCAACATTACGAGGTCTAATCCCATCCGGGGATTGTTTCTTCCCTGTTGACACGAGGATATTTTAAGATGATAATTCCAAGCTTCATTGTGCTAAAATTATCAACGTGTGGTTCAGTGAGAAGAACACATGGATCGGCCACCACAGAGTTCACACCCTAACCCTACTGGGGATCTTTGTGATGTTCTAGAGAAGGCTTTGCACAGAGCTTTCCCTTCATCAATACAAGGTCTTGGTGAAAAATGTATGCAACACTGCACAAAATAAATGCCCATGACTTGTTGCAAGCACTTTGAGTATGTCTTATTCATAATTTACTTTACTTTACATATCTGATCTAAGTGCTGTGAACAGATTTCCTTTAGGGGTTTTGGAGTACATGGGTCTAACTGTGAAGGCTTGCTGGACTTTTAAGATGTTTATTTAAAAAGAATACGTGCCTGTTTGTGTTGGTCTAGAACATAAATTAGTTGCAGTTTTACTGTGGTGGATACTCACTGATGTAAAAGGTGCTCGGCGCCTGCTGGCCTTCAAACTGAAGTATGAGGAGGTTGCTGGTTTGACTGTCATGGCGTAACCACAGGGCCACTCCTAAGATCACACCTCCGGCCAGCTGGCGCAAATGGAAACAGGCTTTAATTATTCATTCTCACATTTTATCTGCCTACTGTAACCACACCCTGAGGGAAGATCAGAGCCACGTATGAACATACAGAAAAATACAAACAATGACATTTGCTTGAATTAAGCAAACGTTCAAAATTGTCTTCTAACTTCTTTCTCCCTTTGTGCTGAACTCCACTGTGGAGCTGAGGTCTGAAAGAAGAAAGGACATCCTGACACCTCAGTGACCTGTGGCACAGAATGTGCCCTCACAGCATTGTTTGCAGCCAAATAAGCAAATAAGTATTTTTTAAAATCTTTTTAAACTTGCTTTGTTTGCTGTTCTGTAACCAAAAAAAAAAAATCTATCAACATTTTATCCTAAAAGCCAACTGATCGATTGGGGTTGTTTGCATGTCTGTGCCAATATTCAAGCTATATCAAGAAATCTATCCCCCATTCTTATCTCTCTCTTTTTTCCCACCTGACTGGTCACCATTGTTCCCAGAGAAACAGGAAACTCAAGTCACAATGTGAAAAATAGCCAAACGAGGAAGACGGGGCTCAAGAGCTTTCACATAGACGGGCACAGCAGCAAAACCAACAGAGGAAACAGCCAATCAAGTGCGGCCTGTCCAGGATGTGGTGACTCCTTGCTCATCTAAACAATGCACTGCTGCTGTATGCTCCAAATGGAAACTTCAATATAGGACCTATAGGTGAATATCAGTGTAGGACAATTTGGCAGATAAATAATAAAGCTATGTTTTCTTTTGTAACCCATGTGTATTTGAACATATTTTAAGAGTAAGTTCCCATAGAAAAATTAGTTGAAATCACCAGAAATGGTGAGATCTTGGACATTTTTGAGGTTTGAAGCAAAACTCTCTCCAAAAATCAGATCAATTGGTCAGTTTTAAGTGTTTTTCAGTGTTATTATATCGTACTAAGGGCAAATCTGTTGTTTAATTTTCGAAATGAAGCTCTGTATCTATTGTGTTCTTCCTGATCTTGACCTAAAGAAACAACAATGACGGATTTTAAGGAGAGTTTATAAGAAAGAGAGATGATAAGAATCTCATCCCACTGAGAAGTCCTGAATGATTCCCTCCCAGCTTTTGGTAGTCCTGCCTTTGAGTCATCAACAAACTTCTTTCCAATGAACTTCCTCTACTTCTGAAAGTAACTGTTGACAAAAGAAATTAGAGCTTTTCCATCTTCTGTCTGATCAAGGTATGAATAAATTTTGCTTTCTCACTACATCCTGTGCTCACAAAGAGCACAGGATGTACAATAGTTCTCAAAGTTTAAAGATCTCATCTGTTTAAATATAAATATCAAGGAATTAAAACTTAATCGTAAGAAAACATTCTGTTTAAAAAAAGCAAGAGAAACTAAACAACTCAAACATCAAAGATGTTAAAAAAAAAGTAAAGTAAGATTGACTCACCCAGAAAATAAAATTAAAGAAGAATAACATATATTTTATGCATTTCGTACAGCCCGCCACAGCCATTGTTGCCGCTTCTTTTCAGCTTGTCCTTCTGCTCAAATCAAAGTCTACTTTCAGGGATCACTCAGATTTTATTTGAGCCAGCTAAAACAGAAAACTCCTCCTTCATAACGAAGAGTGAAAACCGAGACGGGGATCTGCCCACCAAGTGCAGCAGACAGGACAAGGCAGAGAGGAAAACAGAGTGTGGAGGGAGGGAGCCCCATTTCCTTTCAGCAGGGTTAGGATTCCAGATGCAAGTTAGATTTATCCAGATTTATCCAGTTAAAAGTGTCACATATAGAGTGGCTTGCAAAAACATCTGGAATGTTTTTACATTTCGCCTCAACCATAAATTTGTATTTTATTAGGGTTTTACGTGGATCACCACAAAGCAGAGCACAGTTATGGGTAGAATGAGAGGTGTATAGCTTTTATTAAATTTTTTTTTTAAAGTGGATACTTTTAAGGATAACCTTTTGGTGCAAGTACAGTTCCAAGTCTTTTGGTGTTTTCTTCTACAAAACTTTCTCATGTAAAGACTGAAATATTTGTTCATTCTTCTTCAAGTCAAGTCCAATCTGACTTGACTTGATTCAACTCAGGTCAGACTGGCAATTCTCAAATGCCTGTCACAAATTATCCATTGTGACCCAGTGGTCAAGTTTGAAACTTGACTTGACCACTGGGCCATCCGAACACACGGAATTGCTTGGATGTGATCCATTCATTGTCCAACATTAAGGTGAACCTCTGTCACTCTCTACAATGTATTTTTTATTTAGTCCTTCTCCATCTTTTCCTTCCAGAGCCATTCACCTTCCTATAAATTAAAGGTGTTAAATACATACATATGACACACTTTTCTGACTTTTTTCTGAAAATGTTTTTAAAACCATGCATAATTTTCCCTTAATTTGTATTTTCTCTACGCTGGTCTATCACATAAAATCAAAATATAACGTAATGTGTTCTAAAAAGAACAACAACAACAAAACTCTTTGTTATCCAACGTCTAAATCCTCTGTTAAGGACTAATATGTGAAACCACAAGAGAACTGGCAGACAGTGTTCACAGTTTATATCTCCCCCATTTTCAAAATGGTTAATTCCTACAAGTCAATGAAAATAAGTCGGAAGAAAGAAAGAAAGAAAGAAAGAAAGAAAGAAAGAAAGAAAGAAAGAAAGAAAGAAAGAAAGAAAGAAAGAAAGAAAGAAAGAAAGAAAGAACGAAGGGATTCTGTTGATACTAGTGAAGATGCTTTGCAAATGCAAATATAGCGCCCTCTGCTGTCAAATAAATCTCAAACAGAAGGCTTGTAATTATTCAGCAGAAATGCAACGCATATTTTATTATTCAAATATTAAACATAATTATTTTCAGTCTTTGCATGGACTGTCTATGCTCTTAGTGAGTTTCGTGATCTTGATGTAGATCTGCAGTCTGAAGTCTAATATATGTTTCTATTTAAATCCCACAGAAGGTAAGTGATCTGTGGTGTTAGAGGCGCATCTGCGCGTTTGTGGCTCCAGGGTCACACCTTCTGCAGACAGCTGCGCAGCAGGATGTACGGCGCTTCCCTACGGGCTGTGGGAGCTGCTCTCCGACCGCAAGGATAAGTGAGACAAATTAGAAAAAGTGAGCAGCTATAAGACTACTTCAATATCTTTAATTGAGAGGAGACTTGACAGCTTTCATAGGCTGTAAGTGTTAGCTCCTCCACTGGGCATGCTCAATCTGGTTTGAAACAGGAGCAGAGAGGCTCGGTGTGAATAACAGGCAGTTTGGGCGTTTTTTTGAGGAGGCTCATCGCCCTCTTCATCCTCGATTCTCCTTATTTGGTCTGGTGTACAGATCTGAGAAGAGGACCGTTCTCCCTTTGATCTGACTGGGATATTTTTCATCCTGATCATGCATGAATGACAGCGGTGAAGATCTGCGCTCTGATCTTATCTGCTGAGACAAAGAGCGGCGGTGTGTAGCGGTGGCGTCGCCCAAAGAGCGCGGAGAGGGAGCGGGCTGAGCTGAGCGTGAAGGAGGTGAGTGTGGAGGCAGCTCCGCGTCTCCATCAGACGCTGTCCGCTCAGCACCACCGCAGTCACCTTGCTGTGAAAGTCACGAACAACAGGCGACCTGCTGGATTCAATGACCCGATCTGGAAACTGTTGCTGTTTGTGTTTTGTTTTTTCATACGTGCACATCTCTGATCTGGGAGCAATCTGACGTCCATTCCTAATGTGATTCCATTGGCTGCACTCATTCTGGATGTCGATTCTATACCTTCAGCAGAGCCTGGCAATGTTAACAGTTTAAAATCAGCCAGGTGCATGTCAGGTGCTGGTAAGGAATACACGGTAATAGAGGGAATGCATGTCAAACAACCCTGATTTCCTCCCAACTGGCGACTGGTTGCTTTGTGCGTAATTGCTGTGCGCCGTTATAAAGGTACATCTAGACTGACCTTTGCAATGAGGGGAACTTAGTGAAGAAATGCCTAAGGGACGAGATGGGCCTGAGCGACGACAAGGATCGCATTGTGATAAACGTAGGAGGGATCAGACATCAGACATACCGCAGTACCCTGCGCACCCTACCTGGAACCCGCTTGTCCTGGCTGGCCGAGCCTGATGCGCCCAACCACTTCGACTATGACGCCAAGATCGAGGAGTTCTTCTTCGACCGCCACCCGGGCGTTTTTGCACACATCCTTAATTACTACAGGACGGGTAAACTGCACTGCCCGGCCGACGTCTGCGGGCCGCTGTATGAGGAGGAGCTGGCCTTCTGGGGCATCGATGAGACAGACGTGGAGCCATGCTGCTGGATGACCTATCGACAGCACCGGGAGGCAGAGGAGGCCCTTGATAGTTTCGGTGGAGGGGGTCTGTTAGACCTGGGGAGCGAGGATCCGGAGCCAGAGCCGGAGCATGAGGATGATGATGAGATGACGAGGAGGCTGGCGCAGGGGGATTCACCTGATGTGAGGAGTGGCAGCCTGTGGAGTCGCTGGCAGAAACGGGTCTGGGCTCTGTTCGAGGATCCATACTCTTCAAAATATGCCAGGGTGAGTTTTTTTTTCCTTCTCCTTTTTTTAAAATTTTTTACCATGTTATTGTTGTTCTAGTTTCATCTGAATTGGGTTGCAGTGTAATAAGCCAGACAGTCTGTATGCATAATTAATGACTTTCAGATAAGACCATTCATGTTTCAATGAGCTGCTAAATTTATTTGTTTATTTAAGCTGAAATTATTACTGTGACTCTCACAGGCTCTTTTAAATATCTATTATTTTTTATGGTCCGGCTTCTCATCCATTACATATTCTATTAGTAAAACAAAACTCCTGAAATTCTGTTCCGGCTTTTGGCTTTGTTGTGCCATCCCAAGATTATCAGTGGCCCCCAACTGGTCACCTTCTTGAAGTGGCCCTGGGTAAATAAAGCCTAATTCTCTACAATCAGAAATCTGTCTTGATCAGTGGCGTCACGAAGATATAGGAGGGTAAAAGGGATAAAGGGCATCCAGGCCCCTGGGGCAAAAAGGGTTGTTTACATTTCTTTCATTCCTTTAATTAAAATAAATATTATATCAGTTTTAAATTCTCAAGCAACCAAATCTTCCAAATCTTATTATGCTACTAGCATAATAAAATTAAAATTTAAAGCTTACAGTTTTGATGTGTCCACCACAAGATTATTAGTGCCTCTGTTTCACCAGTAAGTTTTCATCAAGTTGAGTTACAAGTTTTCAAGTTTGTTTATTAATTTATCAAACACTTATTTCATTTGTTTTATCATTTAAAAAAAGGCAGGGAGTGAGTTACCACATTTAATTATTGAACTTTATATGGTTAATTTATAACCTTCTATATCTTCAATGGCACTTTATGAATTAATTCATTGTTAATCAATATTTCCTGTGCTATTCAGTGTTAATGTGTCTGAAAAGCTATCTGTTCTTATTTTTCAATTATGGACTTAAAAACAGAGGGAAATCAATCAATCAACTAGACTACATTATTTGTTCATGTATGTTTTTCAAGCTTATTTTATTTTTACCTTGATAATATTCCACTTCTATTAAAAAGCATGCCACTTCTCAATCAATTACTCACTCCACATTTCCCTGTATGTGACAACAGAATAATAAAACTTATAAAACCCAAATTAAAATTCTGTTATAATTTAGTTTTAGTGATTTATTGAAAGATGATCAATCCTCTTGCCACGTAACTCTGTGGATGTGCCTCTGTTCTTGACAGAACCAGTCAGAACTGTACAAACAACACTTGTTAATTTGCCTTTGCTGTTGTGATGGCACAACAGAAATTGATGAGTTCAGGAGGCTTTTTATGACCTTGCTTTGTAATCCTTGGGGTTTCCATAGCAGGTCGATGAGAGCACAAAGACAGAGCAGAGAGAGAAAACAAAAATATCTTCTGCAGAAAACTGATTTGGATGCAAATCATAGCTTCCAGTCTCCTCCAGCAGAGAGATGCAGAACCTCGCTGAGCCTCCAACAGGTCTTTAGATTGTTATTTCCAGGACAGAAGGATCCCCAGTTATATAGGTCAGCTCCACATAAGGACACCAGCTCTTTGGCACCAACCAATTGTTTGTGGCAGACCTCCAAACAAAAATGAGGTTGCTCTTTCAGGTGTCGTTATTAGTCTTTGTTACGGGCACTTTTCCATCTGGGCACAATGCCCCACGTTGGCGAAAATGAAATAACAACCAGCTTTTCAGATGCTTCAGAAAGGCCACAGAGCCCCTACAAAGGACCGCTGTGCTGCATGCTGTTTGAACAGCTGTACCAACCTGATTGGTGTAAACAGTCAAGCTGCTTTAAAGGAAGTCTATAATGACAAGTTCTAACCCCTTAGGCTTTGGGCACAGCAGTGTAACCTAACTGTGTGCCATTTACAACATAATCATTTAATGAAGGGGGAAAAAAATTCCAGAATTTCAAAAAATCCTAAAACTGTCCTACATTTAACAATAGGTCTGACAAAAACAGATCAAAGATTGACAGAGCGCCACCAAAACTGGCAACAAGATTAATTAGATGTGAGCTTCAGAGTTAATTACAGACTCTATACACAGTGGATCTAAGCCCTTGTCTCTGCATAGTAGGCTTGTGGTTTTTCCGAGACAGGGAGAATTATTAATAAAGAAAAAGTCTTTTGTCTTTTCACTGACTGCGCTCCTTCCTTACTGTCAGAGACGCATAATTCAGGGGGCGGCCCACTAAGATGCAACGCTTGTTTCTTTGTTTGGTAGGTGGGATATTCAGCAAACTGAATGTTTGGAGGCATTCGCGAATTAAATAAAAGAAACTTATCAGAAAAAAAAGCTTCATCACACTAAAGCTTGTTGACTGATATTGTCTACTCAATTTGAGCTGCAAAAAATTTTACTATTATGAAAATTTTGGGCATCTGAAGAGATTCAAATGAAAAACAACAGGCTACTTTAAAGGAGAAGGCAGGGATGTTAAATCTGACTTATTATGGAACACAGTGTAGAGGGGGTGGACAAAACAGCATTATGTAATCAGAGAAAACACTAACACTTTTTATCGCTTCAGAGTTCTGACACAAAATTTTAATAACATCAAGAAAAAACTGTGAAGTCCATGACTGGACTGAGTTTTTCTTAAACAACGAGCATATAAACTGAATTTTACTGAATTTTATTGGAATGTATATGACTGAACTTGAATCTCTCTATATGTGTATATTTATATTTACATGGATTTGGACTGAAGCATTTGTCTCGCAAAGTTCGTTGAGATTACATTTGTTCTGAATTGAAGCTACAAAAAGACGACTTGAACTCAACTGAACAAATTATGCAATATTCTACAAATATTTTCAAAGTTGGCTTTTCTATGTGCACAGTCCTGCTGTTGACACAACCTAAATCTGAAGTCAGCACCTAGAGTCCCCCTAAGCCACTATCCTAGTATTTGGAAAGGAAGCAGACTTTCATAAGCAGCAGTGATTTCCTCAGCTCTGTGCAATGATTCGTTGGTGATGAGGATGTTATAATGAGAGCCTGTTTTCCATCTTGTGCTGTGCGGCGGCCTCTCTGTGAATGGATGCTACTGCCAGGGAGAGCAGTGTTTGTTTTGCTCAACAGAATGCATGCCCAGACCTGTTCCCTTTTTATTCAACTTACACCTTCCCTAAAGTCATTCATTATTTCTTCACTCTACTTAACAATCCCATGCATTAGTTTGAGAGGTACTGCAAAGCTTGACTTTCATGCATTTTTACAAGCAAACAAGCAACTATTGATCCCACTTTTGCAACTCATGGAATAGTAATGCCTCTCTTCCTATTTACACTTCCTGTCCACTCACCTCACTTAAGATGAGGATGCTTATTCCTGCTTTAAGATAACGGTACACCATGTGGAGTAAGACAAACCCTTATTTTGCCACTTAGCTTCTTCCTAATCCTGTATGCAAACCATTATGTATCTGTTTATTTCTAAAGTAATTTAATTTGTTTATGATATTTCCTGAAAATGTTGTGCTGTATCCTAAAACTCCATCTAAGATTATTCAACCCCACTCCAATTTAGGATTATTAAACTGTACAACCTAGTAGACCTTTGCAGTAAATAAATCAAGTAAAAACAGCATACATAGCTCAGGACAAATCAGTACTTTTTAAAGCACTTTTTCATTACTATGACCTGGTGTAAACAAACAATTATTCATGGATAGACAGCAAATTCTGGCTGCTTTCCTCAATAATGCTCAATGAAAGGCCAGTTCATTGATATTTCTTGATTTGTGTGTTGCAGCAACCATTTTCAAAGGCTATTCAAACCTTATTTTTCAGTAAGTCAAGCACTGACCACTTCATCTATCTTCTAGTACTTCTGAAACCTAGTCTTGGTGGACTCTGAGGTATGCTTGGGATAACTGCCTTTTTAACCCGTTGTAATATTACATTTATTTAACTATTTAAACTGTTAAAATTTGCTGACTTAAAACACAAATTAGAATTTTGAAAATACACTTCATTTGAAGATGGGGTTGAATAATATTTAGTGCAACTGCTTGTCCATTTCCAGGACTGTTTGTCCTGGATTTTGATCCAGGTTTGCACCAGTTGAGTATTTTTAAAATATTCCATATGACACCTGGTGAAAACAAGATAGCTAAGCAAACTCCTTCATTTATGGGAGTCACATAACTGTATTTCCTTACAGTAGACTGTCAGGACAATATAAAAAAATACTTGAAGTCATGGACAGCCAAAGCAGGTACAAAATATCCCCAAAGGAGGCCTGATCTGATGCATGTCTTGCAACAGACAGATCCATTTTTTATGCAAAACAGTTGGGTACAAAACAACTAAAAATTAAAAAGTATAAATTAATAAAGAGGTGAATTGACCAACACCTGCTGTAAACCAGCACAGCATCATAGGATGGAGATAACATGAGGAAAACACCATGACGAAAGGCCTCCACTATGTACCCCAGAGAGAGCGGCTGTTACGCTCATGTTGTTTGCACCAGATCTCTGACAACCTAAATGTGATGAAATCTGAGAATCTAATCAATACATAATGAAGGTTGAAGTACTCTTTACCCATTAGGTGAATTATGGGTTTCTCCCAGCTCTCGGTGATTCCCAGGAGCTGGTCCTCAGGACAGTGTGACCTTGTGCAGGGAAGACCTACAGTAGTGGTTGTGATGAAGGGAGAAGCCCAGGCTAAAGGTTGAGGGTTAACAAAAATATCCCGTTTGTTACTACTGTTCCAGCTGCTGCAGGTACTTTATAATTCAATATATAGGTCACTCATAAAAACGCCATGACCTTGAGCCTCAGCATAAGCAAGAGGAGGAACAGGAAGTTTATCCAGATCATCCCCTTAAAGAGGAAAAACAGAGATAACATCAACTGACATCTGGTCATAGTCAAAATAGATGTTATTTCATAGATGACAGATTGAGTTGCATTGTATCCTGCTGAAAATAGTTGCTAACCCATCAAGGTTGATTACATTGCCTGTGATACTGTGCTCATCGTCCTCTCATCCCTTTTATCTTTGTCCCCTCTCAGTGGATCGCTCTGGCCTCGCTTTTCTTCATTCTGGTGTCTATCACCACCTTCTGTCTGGAGACCCACGAAGCCTTCAACCCGATTGTGAACCGCACCGAGACAGAAGTGCTGGACAATGAAACGGTGGTGAGCACATACCAGGAGACAGAGACGGCGGCATACCTCACCTACATCGAGGGCGTCTGCGTTGTGTGGTTCACTTTTGAGTTTCTGATGCGAATAACTTTCTGTCCGAACAAATTTGACTTCATTCGGAACGCGCTCAACATCATCGACTTTGTGGCCATCCTGCCCTTCTACCTGGAGGTGAGCCTCAGCGGGCTGTCCTCCAAGGCAGCGAAAGACGTGCTGGGATTCCTGAGAGTTGTCCGCTTTGTGCGGATCCTGCGTATATTCAAGCTAACCCGTCACTTCGTGGGGCTGCGAGTTCTGGGTCACACTCTGAGGGCCAGCACCAATGAGTTCCTCCTCCTCATTATTTTCCTTGCTCTTGGCGTCCTCATCTTTGCCACAATGATCTACTACGCAGAACGCATTGGAGCCGACCCCAACGACCCGAGAGCCAGTGAGCATACACAGTTCAAGAACATCCCAATCGGATTCTGGTGGGCGGTGGTGACGATGACGACCCTCGGCTACGGAGACATGTACCCTCAGACGACCTTTGGCATGCTGGTTGGAGCCCTGTGTGCCCTGGCAGGTGTGCTGACCATCGCCATGCCAGTACCAGTAATTGTCAACAACTTTGGAATGTACTACTCCCTGGCAATGGCTAAACAGAAACTACCAAAGAAAAAAAACAGGCATATCCCTAGAGCGCCCCAACCAGGCTCCCCTAACTATTGTAAATCCAGCATCAGCTCCCAGCATCCAAGCCCTATACCCCACGACGATGTGTTTGAGATCAAATTTCAAGGTAAGTAAGAAGCAAAACACAACCTCTCATGTACTGTTGTTGAAGCTGATTGCTCTTGTAGAAATAGCCATTTCACTAGTTAGCAGTTTTGCTGTCTGATCATGTACTTCAGTCAGCTGCTGACTCAGACATGAGACTAAACAAAAAACACAATTCTGAAAACAATCAATGGAATGCAGTATGAAATAAAAAGGCCATTTGACTTTTGATAAAAGAATAAAAGAGACCCTGAGTATTCTTGCTATTGATTTTGCACTTCCTAATGCAGTGACTCATACTCTATGTCTCTTAAGACTGAGAGGATGTAGTTGTAATGTTAAGTACAACCATTAGTAGATGCTGGAACAACTTAATGCCCCTCTGGTGATGTCAGCGCTGAGATATATTGGTCTTTGCCAGAGATGAATTACATCAGCAGTTCAAGGTAAACACCAGACAGCAGCTGCTGTTTACAAAAGTTTTAAGAACCGGTGTCACCACCGGTGTCACCACAACAAGCTTTAAGGTATTTTGTTTGTTTCTTATGTGATAGAAAAACACAAATTTACTGCAAAGTGGAAGAAAGTTATGGGTTCTAATATTTACAAATAAAAAGAGGAAAAGTTTCTTGTGAAAACATATTCAGTCCCTTTTTTCTGAAACTGCAAAATAAACCAATCATCTCAGTGAGTACATTTTTGTATAATTTAAGTATAAATACAACTATTTTGTGAGCAACTAGTGTCCCAAACACCAAGCAACACAGCAGACAGATGAAAAAGTTTGAAGCTGGTTTAGGTAATAAGAAGTAACCAAAGCGGTGGAATATTTTTTCCTTCTAAAAAGTATCGAAGAGTAAGGAACAACTGCAAACCTACCAGGATATGAGCATGCACTCTTGCTGAAAGGCACACATCTGAGACTTAATGGAAGAGCAAAAAGATGTTTGTTGAAAGAAAGCTGTAAGAAGTACTCCTTGTAGTTTGTAAAAGGCACACAGCAAATGTGTGAATGAAATAAGACCAAAGTTGAGTTTTTAATTTGCCAAAATTTCTTTTTTTTATTACTTTGAGGGAAAAACAATCACTTGACACATTCAATAAACAGTGTTCACATGTTGAAATGCGGTGATGGAAGCATCATGCTTCCGCAATGCTTTTTTTCAGGGACTGGGAAGTTGGTCAAAGTTGATAAGCAGAAAAGTGAGTTAAAAACATGGCAATCCTGGGTGAAAGTCTATTAACAGCTGCAAAATGCCTGAGACTGGGGCAGAGTTTCACCTTCAAGCAGGATGATTCAATTCAATTCAATTTAATAACATTTTATTTGTCCCCAATGGACAAATCAAAGACACGTTACAATGAAATGTTTTAGGGTCAGATGTCTTCATGTGTTACAGTAGTCCAGTGCATGTTACACTTTCTATATTTAAAATCTTAAAATAAATTGAAAAAAAATATGATCTTCATTCATCATAATGATGTGCTACTTTGTGTTGGGTTATTATTAAAAATACTTCTAAACATTACAAAAGTTTTCAATTGGTCAAAATGACAAAACGTTCAAAAGGCAAAAACCCCTTTGGAAGGGACTGTATACTAACACCATTATGTTGCAGGGTAATTCCTATTTGGACCCTGAATAGGTCATAGCTAAAACAATGTTGCCCTTAACATCATCATCTTCTCATTTTAAAAAATTTTGTTCATTATTTTAAGATTCCAAGCTGAACGGTGAAGCGGCTAACGCAGCACTGGCCAACGAAGACTGCCCGCACATAGACCAGGCCATTTCTCCGGAGGAGATCTTCAGCCCCAGCGAGCGAGAGCGGCCCTGCTTCTTGGTCACCACGGCTGAACACCCCAACCACACGGGGGGCAGAGTGAGGAGGGGTACGTACAGTAACAGCCAATCACAAGCCCCCCCGAGACACTGACACCCTGTAGGCAATAGACATGACATGCTCCTTTGTCGCATCAGCTTTTTCCACGCACATCCAAAACACACACACACACAGCAAACATCACCACTCACTTTTTCTCAATCATCCTGCTGGAGATTGTACACAATTCCAACCCACACACAGGCACAATCCCCACAAACGTCAAGGATAATCCACATCTACATAAGATATATTTTTTTATACCATGCATAATGTAATACCCCTATTTATTTACTAGTAAGAAAGCTATTTTTGAGATTTATATGATCTAGGATGTGTCGTCTTATATGGCTAGGAGAGTATTTTTCGTGCTACATGTGTATCATGTACGTTTATGTGTTTTAATGATAAGTAATGTGTGAGATTCTGACTTACAAGAACATTCCTCTTGACCATTATGGTGCATGAAGTGTCTTGCTGATGGGTGCTATCAGCATGGTGAAGGAGCACAACACGAAAAGTGAATTATTATTATTATCATTATTACAGCTTAAGACAATTTAAAATTATATTTTAAATGACAAAAAGTTCAAAACATTCCTCTCGAAGGTGATGTAAGTTTGTGTGCAGTAACTGGCACACAGAATGAAATTCTGCTTGTAGCCAAGTGTAGACCTCCTGCCCACGGTGCCTATTGTTCTGTCTTGTTACAGTGTTCTACTCCAAACCATTCCAGTACCACCCGGTGCATGCTGTTGTACTCCTGATGCACTCAATGCATGGAGAATAATAATCTGTCTCAAGTCTGTGTTGACCTGTTTCTTTGGAGACAAAAACAAGAAAGCAACAGGTGTAGTGTAAGAAGTGAGGAATACCAAAAAAAAAGTAAAAAAAGTAAAAAAAGAAAACCTTCTGTCATGGATCCAGTGCTGCAGTGTACTCAGAACGTTCTCTGTTTTCCAACTGAAGGTTATGAAAAGCCTTGGAGCCTTAACAGCATGTCTGGCATGAGCGGGGATGCCTCTGGAGTGTCCTCAGTGTCCGCCCTGCCCTGCAGCCCACCCTGTCTAATGCAGCACTCACATTCTCCCATCCCATCCATTATGTAGCATGGTTGCGTAGCAGACAAAATGCCATTGGAAGGCCAGTCCACAATCCTCCTTCTTATCTCTCCTGTCAGACTTTGCTTTGACACTTTTTGCCTTCGCTCCTGATTTTGTTTTCTTCTCATTTTTGTTTGTTTTGGTTTTTCTTTTCCCTGGAACAATGTATCTTAACTGTGCTTAAACTTAAGCTTCCCAAGTGATACACTTGGGTGTGTCATCATATCCTAAAGTAGTCAACATTGGCACATGCCACTCTGCATGGGTCACCTGAGCTGCAGATGAAGCACTGTTCTACCGCAGGCTAACTCCTCTTTTTTTCCTGTGTTGACATCATTGCCTGTTGCTCTGTTGCTTTTGATCTCTCATATTCTTCTGCTAATAAGTTTGATCTCATTTGCTTTTTTTTTTTGTTGTTGAATTTTGTAAAAATATATATTTTTTTTCATGAGATGTAACCTCTGTTGATAGTGTGCTGGAAATTAACTCATTGCTTTGAAACATATCCAAAAGCTGTTAAGGCAACTGTCAAGTGCTTTGTGTGTTGCAAAGTAGAGACGTTTTCATGCAGAAGTGCAATCCAGACAAGACTCCATGTTAACTGAGTGGCCATTAAAAATATACATATTTGAACGCAATGTTCACAATGTCCAATGCAATATGGAGATTATGACAATTCCTTTGATGCCAGTGATGGATACATTTAATGTCAACAGAACTAAAACTGTTAATTTGCATGAACTGCATGATAAATCATGTTCAACCAGAAGCTAATTGTAATGCAGTAACTGTAAGAAAAAAAAGAATTTAAAAGCTTCCTAAGCTTCGTCATTCTTATGCATTTCAAGACAGCTTTACAAGAGACTCAGTCATAGCAGAGATTTTTATGTAGCCACCATTCTTTGCCTTTCCCCAACTTTATACATTTATTTTCCTTGTCATTTGACCGGGGTCTCTAGCTAACACAGAGTTGTCTAACTTGAACAAATTTGTCACAAAGCCAACAAATGCTATTTTATATGACAGTGTTTACTGGTAGTTTAGGGTTTTTAAACTCTGTAAATACTCTTTAGCAACTTCTGCTACTGCTGTGCTGCTTGACCTGATGCAGGACTCATGAGATATACGGGCGCACCTCAATAAATTAAATAGTTATTTATTTTATTAACTGAAGCCAAAAAGTGAAACTCATATTATATAGACTAATTGCATCCAGATGCATATATTTCAAGCATTTATTTCTGGAAAAAAGACCAATAAAAAAGAAAATGTGAAGAATGAGCCATGTTTTATCCTTCATAATTATAAGGACTGCTTACAAGACAGTTGTCCAGTAGACAGACATGTCGGGCAAATAAGCCGACAGAGGTCTAACAAAAAAACTGGATCTTCACAGAAGGTTGTGTATTAGAAAAGTTGAAAGAAAAGAAAATTTGTTTTCTTAAATACCCATTTAAAAGGGATATTTACAACATACAGGGATGACAGGGACATGAAGTTTCAACAGACAGGGATGATTTGGGAGCCATGTCATCTGCTGGCTTTTATAGAGTCCAAAGTGAGAGTATTTTTCTACCAGGAACTTTTAGAGCCTCATGCTACCTTCAGCTGACAAGCTTTAAAGAAGTGCAGATTAAATTTTCCGGCAGGACGTGGCACCTGTGGTGCTGGATCTGTCGGAAAATTCACTAGATCTAAATCTCACAAAGCAAATCTTTTGCAATTCCGGCCTAAATTAAATATTGGGTTATATTTACCTGCTCGGCAATAAATTAAACATTCAATATCCTAATTTAATGAACAAATTAGTTTGAATTTTATAAAAAGTGATCTGTTATGCATTGCAATCCTAAAACATAAGGATCTTGCACATTTTCGTCACAAAACAAAGTCATTCAATGTCACAATTTGTGGTGTAATAAAAATATTTTCATCTATTCTTAACAATCAGAGCATGATATGGGTCACTACTTTTGTATTTGGTAAAATACATGGACGGTTTTTGAGTGAAGGCTGTTGGGGTTAGTTATAGTGATGAATGATACCAATAAGAACCTACAGTGTATTGGTGAGAGACACCTGGCCCAATATGCTACTAAAGCCATCCTGGTTTCCTTATTACCTCAGCAGTGGGTCGCCTCCATGCCCCAATGCGTTGATGCAAACGTTCCTGCAAAAGGAACCAAAGTGTTAAGTGAGTATTTTCAGTAGACAGTTATAAAAATAATTTTTTTATTGGTCTTTTTTGATATTCAGATTTTCTAACAAACTTAAGCTTAGTTTTTTTAATAGATATAAATTGTATTTCATTAAACGGACATTAAATAAATGCTTTTAAAGATATAGTTCTGTGTGTAATTAATATATACATACTGTATATTTCACTTTTTAATTACATTTCTTAAAAGTATTTATTAAGATGTGCCTGTAAAACAATGGTGTTTTCATATCAAGTAAAGCAGAGAGAAAGTCAGTAAAAATTGACATCTTATTAAACAAATGTTCCCAGTGTAGCATCATTATGCCACTTTGTTTCCTAAATAGGTACTTTTAGCTCCACCCCGATACTCTTAATCAAATTAATGTCCTCTTTGGTTATTGTTGTTACACACCAGTGATATTACAATTTAACATTCAGCACCAAGCAAAAGAAGATAAGCTGGACAAAAAGATGAAGGAAAAAATGATTTTATACTTCTCATATCTTGTTGTATATTAAAGCACAAAAATAAAAGGGGACCAAGCAACTCTACAGAGCCAAAATGTCTCAAGTTACAATCAGATATCACAAGGAATCCTGCTGTGTGTTTGTCTACTGATCAATACTCCTACATGTATTGATACCGTCCCAACATTTATGCACAAGTCTTTTCAGGGCACTTTATTAAATTCTATGTAGAGCAATCAGTAATGTTTATTTCTGTAAGAAAAAAGAAGCTATGGTAATTGTAAGAAGTCATCCAACTTTTGTTTCTATTCTGAATTGAGCATTGTTTCACATTTCGAGTCATGTCTCTTGTGGTAATTGATGAACGTTCTATGCTTAAAAAAAATATTTGTGTAGATTTGATGTGAAGAGATGCAGGTGAATTTTATGGTCATGCAATTCAAATGCAGGGTAGGGGGAAACATGATGTGGGTCTATTTGGGGAAAGGTAAATGCATGTATTTTACATTTATGCAAAAAAAAAAGCATTCAAATAAAATATGTAAATACAAGTCATTGCATGAAATAAATTTTATACACAACAAGCATTCAGACTTTGTTTTTTTTTTTCAGCAGCACATGCATACGTACAGCTTTCCTTTCCCACTGGCTTTACCGCTGAGGTTTTCAACTGCGGATCGATGTTCTGACTATGTGCAAAGAGAGCTGAAAATGAATAAATAAAGACAAAAAAATGGGGTGACTGTGAGAGCATGATGGAAAATACCAAACGCATGACAATGACCAAACTACTCTACATCGTGCTGTAGAGAGTGGCATGACTGGGCATGTTCATTATTAACCGACTTCAAAGTCCAACCGATGCACTCAGACGGTCCGTTTTGATGTCTGACGCCTTGGCTGAAGCATGGGAACGCATGGTAAACCCATTGTTTACCATGAGGAACTAACGGAGCACATTTTCTTTACCCTCCATCATCGCCATCATTTCCACCATTTTACATAGAATTGTGTAATAATTTATTTTTATTATTGTTTTTTTTATATGTTTATAGAGAACCAACGACAGCACCGGAGCAGACAACCAACAGAGTCAGTTTGTGTTATGAACCATGGTGTACCAACCACTATGTGTATGACCCATAATGACCCATCACCCACTTGATAGTGCTGTAGCATTTTTTTATGTGTGTATAACTTAGTATTTTTAAATGGGTGTGACAGTGACAACCTGTACATCACAAACTCAGCATAGATGTAGCACTGAGGAAGTTTTGTTGTCAAGCCTTATGTAGCTCAGTATCTGTGACTGGTTACTGTGTTGTAATTTGTGTGCCTATTTTTCGCTGTGTGCCAGTCCTGTAAATATGCTTTGTGTGTGCTGAATTTGTGCGTTCCAATGTTTTTGAGCAACCATCAAATATTTGTGTGCTGCTTCTGTTGAAAAAAAAAAAAAATATTGCTCCAGATTTAAGTCACACCCGTGTCAGAAAAAAAACAAACAAACAAACAAAAAAAAACCTATCAATTGTCATGTCAGCCAGACTTAACAGTTGAAAAGAAATAATGAACTTTGCACTGTCACGGTCATATCTTTGTAGGGTTTTGCACTGTTTTGCACCAGTGGATTTTTAACATTTCTTTGATATATTTTCAGGCATCAAAAAAATAATATTCACAAGAAACCACTGTTGTTTTCTAAAAGCATCACTATAACCTTGATAAAAATGACGCATTAGGATTGCAAGCTCTGGCGTAAGGAATTGAAAGTACTTAAGACCGTAAGTATTATAGTTGTACTAGTTTGAAGGACAAAGACAGCCTATTTGAAGTGCCTTAAAAAAGTATGCATACCCTATAAACGTCGCATTTTGCCTTGTTGCAACCAGAAACGACAGTGTAAGTAATTAGAATTTTGAAAGACATAAAGTCAGTCCAGACTTTGACTAGGCCATTCTAACTCATGGTGCTGTGATTGAAACCATTCCATTGCATTTGTTAGGTTTGAAGTCGTCATTCTGTTGGAAGGTGAACCTCCACCACACTTCCAAACTAACTCTGGCCACTTTGCCCCTGCTAAATACTAAAGTATCCCCACGCCATAATGCTGCTGCCACCACCGTCTTTCATGGTGGGTAAGGTGTGTGTATGGCTTTTTCCTGTATTAATTTTCAGCAACAGCTTTTTAAATGTAACCAGGGACTTCAGTTTTGGTCTCATCTTACCAAAGAACCATTTTCTGCATATTTGCTCATAAAAAGATTCTCACAATATCACAATCTTGAGTAAAAATATAACACTTTTACAGTATCACACAAAAATGTACATTATTATTGAAATGCCTAGTATTTGACACAAAAAACAAATAATTACAAAATTGCAAAAGTGATTCAACATCATTACTGCAATAGGAATAAAGCCTCTTATTTATCCATAACTATTTTGATTTTGACAAAATTATAAATTTGTAAGGTCTTGGTAAATTTAGTCACTGTTTTAAAGTCCTTAGTGTTCAGAATATTTAACGTTTTTGTCATCCTGTTCCTTACAGAAAATCACTGGGAGCATAACAAGCTGTTACCCATCCTGCTGACAGACGAAAGTTTTAAAACAGTGCTACCTTAATGCAACAAGTGGGGCCAAAGTTTTATGTCCCACAAAGTAAGAGAAAAATCTGGTCCCAGGTAATTTCTTTGACACAAAAAAAGTCTCTTGACTGTAAAACAATAATATTTTTATTGTCTCTTATCGTTTGATATGTAATAGAGTCTTATCTACTCCCCAACATGGTTTACGGCAAGCTACAGGCAGAACTTGTTAATTTATTTCAACAGTGCCTTTCGTCATGGTAATCTTCAATAAAGGCCAACTTAATAGTTGTTCTGTCCAGACGCTCCTTAGCTGAGATGTGGATCTCTGCAGCTCCTCCAGAGATGCCACAGGCCTCTTGCTTTTTTGATTAATGCTCTCCCTTATTTTTTCCCTGTCAGCTTAGCTGGGCAGGCATGTCTTGTTCAGTTTGTAGTTGCGGCGTACTTTTTCCTGTTTTAGATGACAGACTAGACTTTGCTTTCTGCGTTTTATAACCTAACTCTGCTTTAGGTTTCTTTACTATGTCATCCCTGAACTCTCTAGTTTGTTCCTTGGCCTTTATATTAATGTTTGTTTGCTGATGCTATCTAAAAACCCTTTGGGGCATTCAAAGCTCTATTTATACTACAATAAAATTATGTATGAATAATTTATTTACTTCTGAAGGCAATTGGACGCAGTTAATTTCATTTAGGGCCACCAGAGTAAGGTAAAGTACAAATTCATGCCAAACTTCAAATTTTTATTTATAAAGTACAGTAAAAAATATGTTGCTTTCCCTTCAAAATTAGGTGATAAATTTGCATAATTACATTAAAAAAACCTTTATGTTTGTGGTTGTAACATGACATAAAAACGTTTAAGGAGTGCAAACACTTTTTACGGCGCTGTAGGATGTACGACTTTGCCATTACATCATGTTAATGTTATGTAGTGCAGCTGTGATTTAATTGACAATCATGTAGAATTATTTTTGTTTCTTGTACACACATGTGCATACAGATAGTAATATGTAATACCAACAAAGGCCAAACTGTTATCAACTTGGACAAGTGCCTCTAATATGCAAATTATTCTTCTCATTTAGGGGAATTACAGTGCATCACCACCTAATGCACATTTTAATTTAAAAGTCACCAGCCATTGAAATTAATGCTCAAAATTACAGATGCAATAAGGAGCCCTGTATGGATCAACCTCTACAATAAAGCAATGAGTATACCTCTTAAAAAAACCCTCAAAGGACCACCATTTGAGCACAAAGGGTCGATTCAATGTTTATGTGGAAAAGTTTGTGAAAACGGACCAACTTCTTACCAAACAACTGCAAACACACTGCCAACAACCTCTTGAGATCTGAGTGAATTCAGTTGAATCTGCCAAAAATAGCAAGCTGCAGGCTGGCTAGCCATACAAATAGGAGAACAGTATGTTGGTCAACGTTTAACAACAGAGAAAAAAGGAAAGTAAAGAAAGCAATGGTTATTGTATAAAGAGAACCAACATGACAAATATGGCAACTAATGTGTGCTACTTAGTGAGACCTTAGAGTGTGTGTTTTTGAACACCATGCATTTTGTGGCTACTTATCTCAGTGAGGTGTTCAGTTATCGTTTTTATTGGTTTGTTGTTTAGGGATTTTTGTTTTGTGTGTTTTTTGACCAATACAGTTCAGACTTGTACAGAAATAGTGATAAATAAAAAACACAGAAATAATCAGTATTCAGTGAGTGTTGATTTATTTTTATTTTTTTTAGCCATCTGAAGTAAAAATAAATAAATAAATAAATAAAATACACATTTCCACTAATACACCAATTCAAATCAACAAACGGATGACTAAAAAAAAAGATTCAATATAAATCAAGCCTATGATAAACAGAAAAATTTATATGATAAATCTGAAATGTAACAAGTAGATTTTTGGAGGCAAAAATTGCAGAGAACCATTTCATCAATCAATCAATAATTCAGAGACTGGAACTGAGTAACCTCTCCTTGATTGGCAGATTACATACTGAATAATATTTTTCCCTAATTATTAACTGTATCCAAATTGAAAAACACACTCTTCATCCTTTTTGATCCGTAAATACAATCCACCAACATAGACTCTTAATACACTTTTTGGAGTTAAAAAATAGATTATGGTCTTATGGTTTGATGCATAAATAGTGATGATCTGGTAATTTCTTCCATTTCTGCTGGATGCAAAGCAATGCACTATGAAATTACATGTTGTTTGTTTATGCATTTATTAATTAATGTGCAAATCATTTTATGACTTAGGTTGACAAAGTTTTATTTCATTAACTTAGGCTGCTCTAAAAAACCGTGTTCAACTACACCAATCATGAAAACTTTATCAAGTAGCTGAGGTAGTTTTTTAAAATGCAAAACCTATTACTCAGTGAAAGGGGAACTTTGCTTATGCTCCAGTTCTTCCCAAGTGTGAACAGAATTCTGTGTTAAACTCGTCGTCACACCACACACTGCCATTGAGTGTCCAGCACCACAGCCAATGACAACAGGCCTGAGATCAGAAACGAGCCGAGGATGAAAGACATCAGCCTGTGAACCGTCCCCACACATCCCGTGCTCGTTCCAGCCCCACGACAGGAGGCACCCCCCTGAAAACAGAGAGAGAGCCGCGTTTGGTCAGTGACAGGAGGACACAGAGGGGAAAGGCTAAAATTAGACACCAACAGGGAATAAAAAACAAACAAAAAAGAAAACAGGCGGGCTACACAAAGAGAAACACACACACACACACACGCACACACACACCCACACCCCTGCACCTACAGAGCTTCTCTGATCTCCAAATGCTGACACTTGGTCTGCAATAAAAGCCTCCCTTGCTCTTCACAGCTGGAGAGCTCATCAGTGGGTGTGGTCAGGTCTGCATCACTGAGGAGACACGTGCCATGGCAACACAGTTACCTAATAGGTCCCGTTGTCGTGGCAACAGAGGCGAGCTTGCTTTCTCAAGGGTAGCACGTCTTGGAGCGCTTGCCGTTCGCTGCAGTTGTGTGTGTGTCCATGTTTTCCATTTGTTCCGTCGACTGGTCTCTTCGTCTTTCTGTGTTTTGTCTCTGAAGAATCCGATTTGGCTTTTCCTAACAGGCGCATTGTGCTTTGACCAGTTAACAGGGCAGGATAACTCACCAGAAGCTTATGTCAGTGTGACGCTGCCAAATACGGCTGCAGAAGCACTTGTAGTCGTGCCTTTAAGACGGTGCATGGATGCATAAGTAGAGCGCATTTAGCATGTCTTAGAGTTTATAGGTGCTGAAGACGATGTATTAGTGGACGTCATGTGTTGAAGTGTCACAGTGAGGAAAATAAAACCTCATCTCGCTGCTTAATTCATGGACGCACTGACGAGAGGACAGCACATCAGTGTTTCCATGGCAACAAAGTGTCTGCACAGTATTCTGCGCAACATAAGAATAAAAAAATGTATAAAAAACGCAAACCGTGAGCCACTTCCAAGTGAAAAAATCTGGCCACTGGTTTTCATTTTTGGCAGTTTAGAAATTTAACAGTGACACAGCACCACAGCTGCACCTTTTCTAGCCAAAGCTGCATGAGTCCATAGAGGTAAAGATATACTATAAGTAGTCATGTTAAGCTTAGGTAATCACTGAAATTTTTCCTCAGATTGGACGAGCTGTGCCCACAGAGTCTTTGGCCTATCGCCAACCTCTGACCAACGATGACGAAATTCATACTTGGAGACCTCTCGCTCAGGTGCAAATGGGCATGGGTTTGAGCAGGCAACAGATACAAACAGCGTGCAATGCTCTCTATTCTCTTCCGCCTGACCTACTTCAGCACCAGAAATAGCAGCACTCAGGTCTGGGCTTCCAATCCTGTTTTGCTATTTAATTTCTCCTGCCACCACGCTCAAGACAGGAGGAAGAAGAAGAAGGAAAAAAAAAAGAGATCACGAAGAGTCGGAGGTTCACACAAGTTCTTCTTCTACATGTTATGCTTTCTCATCCCTCTGGAAGAACTTCACAAAGTACAGAGCAAAACTTTCTCACATCAATGATTACTGTGGACAGCCGTAACAATGTGCTAAACCTCGCCCATGCTTGTTATTTTTACATTTGGTGAGAAAGCTGACGGCTGGTCGCGTGGATGTTTGCAGCAACACCGGCAACATTCAAGTCACCTTTCTAACGGAATCTTGTAGTTCCATTTCTGAGTTGTTCTGTGGTATTTTTATTCATGCTGATGTAAAAAACTGGGTCAGTGTTAAAAATTTAATGTGAAGGATTTTACAGCCAAATGTTTCTTATTGCTTGCTGAAACTATGGCAAAGTAGGGGAGGTTTGTGAAGCATGTACAATACAGAGGCATCAAAGTGTCTTTAAAAAGTTAATTTATGCAAGTGATTCAATTAAAAATGTGAAGATTCATTACACAGATTGTTTTTTGGCTAATGTTGATGATTGCAGCTTCCAGTTTAATGTTAAACCCAAGATTCAGTTTATGAGAAAAAATCAAAATAAAACGTGGATTTTTGTCACGGGAATGAATGTTATTTCCATTAAAAAGTAGGGTAAGCCACAAAAGTTCATTCCTAAAGAAGCTCCTGTTAATGGTTTGGTGGAAGGAAAGATTGTAGTAGAGAAATGAGAACAAGCGACAGAGAAAACCGCAGCCATAAGAGGATTGTAACACAGCCCATTCAAGAGTTTGGGGCAGATTTACAAGGCGTGGTCTGCAGCTGGCGTCACAGCTTCAGGAACCACAGCACACACAGACGTAAGGACTCAACTACAAATGTACATTCCTTCTTTTAAGACACTCCTGAACCAAAAATAGTGTCAGAAGCATCTTACCTGAAGAAAAGGGACTAGACTGCTGATTGCTGGTCCAAAAGTCCCCATTTCAAATGAAAATAAGTTTTAAAATTAATTTAGATGTCGAGGTGTCTTTTTTTAATTAGTGGTTACAAGAGGCTGTTTTTGTTTACATTCATTTATGTGGACTGAAGGAAATTGCTCTCATAACATTTGCCTGTAAATGGTTTTGTGTGGGCGTGAGGGGGTGAGTGTGAGTGTGGTTAATATCGTTCCTGTTAGGCCTGTTTGGGTAATTGCCTCTGTCAATGATATCCATCTATCTATGCTGTAATTACTTCTTGATGAAAGGCCACGAAGCAAAGTACTGACCCCAAAAAATCTCTGCTGCTTTACCAAGATGATTTTTTTACACTGCTGTTTGACTCTAATGTATTAAGTAGGTCTCATACTAATTCTTTAATACCGTAGAAAGAACGGGTTGGAAAAGGTTCTGCTCACCTTTGTGTCTACGTTATCCTTTATGCAGTCATGTCAGTTCAGCAGAGACATCTCGTGTTTCAGCCACAGAAACCAATAAAGCTCTTTTCTGACATGAGATACGCAACTTTAATGGCTTTTGTGAATCTGTTAAAGTGCCGGCTTTCAGTCATTTAGACACAAAATGATATTTACAGCAGGGCTACACGTCATCATTCAAATCCTTGACAGAATGAGGCTCGGTGTCTGTAACCTGATGATTTACAACGTGGAAAATGAGAACTGAACATGTCAATATTTTTCTTTCTATGTTCACACCAGATGTTGCCAACATCTGAAGGAATCCACATATGTAAAAAAAATCACCAATAAATCCATAAATTAAGTTCTGTGTTATACTGTGGAATGGCATAGAGAATGGAATGCATTTGTTGGTAATAATAATATAATAATAATAATATAATTGTATACAAGTCAAGAGTTTAGACCATTCTACACTGCAAAAACACAAAATTTTACAGTGTAATTTTGGTCAAAGTTTGTAGTGCAAATATTTTAGTACACTTGAAATAGGACAAACTAACTTACAAGTAACGTTTCAGCAAGAAATATGAGCTTGTTTTAATATTGATGAAAAAGTACTATTGGAAATATTGGAATACAAGACATTTTCCAAAATTATAAGATATAAATCTTATAATATTGGATTACCGTCTTACTGAAATATCCACACTCATTTCCTCTTTTGATAAATGACCACATAAATGGTAATGTATATGGTCATAATCATCATAAATGTTCTCAGTCTACTATAGTTAATCCTTTCCTTTAGTTTCCAGCACAGTTGTAAAAAAAATGTTTTACAGAACAAAAATTTCTGAAAACATCTGAACTGTTTGAATGAGAACATGCTCACCTACAATGGCAAGGTTGTGTTCAGATCCACATACAATCTGTAAAGAAAAAAATAAATACAGTTAAAATAAACACAGGTCAGGTTTAACTTTAAAACCAGGTGCAGATAATATCACCGACTATCTCTTCTTCATGCCAGCTGTTAGTGAGTGGGAAATGTTTGGCAGCAAGAGAACATTTTGCTGGCTTTCTATTATTAGAGCGATCTATACGGCCATTTCACTGCTTTTTTGGCATCTGTGCTACCTTAAATCAACTATTTCGAAATCCACAATAAAAGCAAACCATTTAAAACATACTGTAGGTGCAGCATTGGTGGGGAAAAAAAATTCTTTTTCAAAAATTAAATCTTCAAAAGCCCAAAGTTTTATAAATTGTTAAAATTGATTTATTGCCCAGCTCTACTGAAACCACAGAAATATTGAGAGCCACTGTGTTGGATGCATGGAAATAGATGCAACAAAAACCGATAAAGTTAATAGTTTTTTTTTAGATATGTTGAATTTATAGTTTTGCACTTTATAGTATAAAAAAATTTAATGGAAAGATTAGCTTAATAACCTTCATCACACAAGTAAAATAAGGAGTTAATGTCATTTCATAGCTATACTGCTGAATCCAAAGATGCAGATCTAACACCTTTTTTCTCTCCTCCCTGTTCACAGCACTGACTGTTGTTGAAATGTGTTAAAGATATTTATATTTATATGGTAATTACCTAATGCTGCGCTGCTGATACAGTCCTGTGTTTGTAGCAGAGGCTGAACTGCATTGAGAGGGCTCTGTTTTGGATAAAATCTACACCTTAGGCAACACATAAAAGCAAATATTGATTCCTGAGCAATTTGCTCCTCCTCGTATGTTTTTGTGTCTCATAATTCAGCTCGTCAGAATTTAAAGGGCTTAAAATGAGGAGGCGAGGCTAAAAGATTTATGGGTCACTCAGCTATTTTATCTCGCTTTTCATTATGCGTATAAACAGAGACACACAAAAGGTAATCCCTGTTTGGCACGGGTCAGTGCAGCTGCAACGATCTGTACTCAGTGGAGGAAGGACCAAGCACTTACCCTTGCCCGTCCCTGACATCAACTTTATTGACAAAGCCTTCCAGCAGCCATTCAGACCGCAGGTTAACTGCTGAGGCCCTGATCCTCACTATCAATTACTCTTATGGGAGAGGAGATGTTTACCCTTCATTAAGCAGTTGTCCTCCCCCCGATGCATAAATAATGACCTCCGTCTTTTCTATGCACAAAATCACTATAATTTTCCCTTGACATTAACAACAGCAACTGTTTTCTCTTTGGTCGTCTGGTGCCCCCTGCTGGACTGCTGTTCACGTTTCAAATCTAATTTGTCGAATACAATACAAAACTGAGACTCTCAACAGTGAAGTCTTAAATTTAGGTCATTTAGGCAGATACAAAGACAATTAGATGCTGCAGACAGTATCTCACCTGAGTTGCTCCATAGAGGGATGTAACTTCAAGAGGGATGCAATCCTTCCTGATTCCCATCAACATCTCTTCGTTCTCACTGACTGAGGCTGATCGACCAAGCTGTCCATAATCTCCTCTCCCCCATGTGAATACTCTGCCTCTCTCTGTGAAATAAATTAATATTTTACTTATCTTTTATCTGAAATGCAACGAAAAGCTCAGATTTGTATCCTTTTGAGATGCTAAGGGGTGACTTGAAATGTTCTGACCATCCAAGGAACCCTGCTAACATCTCAAAATTTATCAAACTTCAAGCACTAGCTATCAGGAAGTAGGATGTCCTAATAATTTCCTCGGCTCGAAAACACTTTATTGTTCATATCTTTTGTCTACTGATTAAAACAAGGTTGATTTTTGGCGTTTATCTATAATTAAATCCCTTTTTTAATGAGAAATGAGATAAGACTTTGATATGTGAAGTGAATATTTAATGGACTGTCCTATTTTTTTCACATGACTGTAGCTAAAACATAGCAGGTCTCCAAGCTATCCTGTTCCTGGTGAGTATCTCAGTCACAAGCTGAGCTTCTACCCCTTTTGTACCTGTTTGAGCAACAACGTGCGTCCAGCCGCTGCACACACGCATAACCTTCTCTCCCTTCAGCAGAGATCGATTCAGCAGAGTGGGAGAGGGCAGAAAGGGCTCCGCTGTAGCCAGCTGGCCATGTTTATTGCATCCCCACAGGAATAATTCACCTTCTTCTGCAACCCCCCCCCCACAAAAAAAAACAAAGGCAGAGCAGTAACTGAATTATTTGTCAACTAACTCCAGGACAGATGCGAGGTCAGGCTCAGCATATAAAAACAAAGTGACACACATCCTATCATGAATGATCGATTATCAGACGGGGACACACAGAGACAAACTTTATACCAAATTAAGTGAACTGCCATTACACTTACCGAGAGTTTTGCTAAACTATGGTGCTATGTATGATTCAAACCTCAGAACTGACGCTAAGACAGAATTCCTTTACATAAAGAACGTTAATAAAATGTCCCTCTCCCAATCCAATGCAGTGATTTTTATGACCTGCAAAAAATATACTGTAAAACTCTTTCTTTAAAAGGAAAATAAAACATGGTGCATCACTGCAATTTATTCAAAATTCACAGCTAACTGAGCTCTCATTCCACTTTCAAACTGACTCCCATTGACTTTTTGGATTGATTTTAAAAGTTGTTTACTGTGTTATAAAAAGTCACTCTCATGCTTTTTATAACTACTTTTGACTTTCAGAACCCCAGATTGGCAGATCTAGGTATTTTATTAATTTTAAGCACGAACAAAAAATGTGTGACGTGACTTTCCTGGGGATCTGAGAGTGGCAGAGATGTTGTGTTTTAAGAGCTAAAAACCATATTTCCATGTTCAAACAAACACTAGAGTACTTAACAACACAAAACCTTAATATTTTTTTAGTTTCTGCTTGTTAGTTTAAGCTAATTAGCACAGATTTCTTGTTCCCTACCTGTTAAACACACACAGTGTGCTGAACCTGCTGTTACAAGCTGTGCTTTCCTGTGGCCGAGACCTGCAGTGTTGGGTACAAACACGTGTCACACAAAAATGATTCATTCCACCATTGCAGCTTAGTGCATGTTACCTGGTACCGGACAGGGAAGTTTGGAGTTCAGATGTGACGGAACAAGGTGGGGACTGAGCGCTCTCTTAGCATGATTAAAAAGACCGGTTCCCCACTGATACACGGAGCCCGAGGCTGACGGTTAAACAGAAAAACAGGATCCTTGGCTTTACTGTTAAATTAAATTACAACACAGAAAAACAAGACAGACAGCATGTGGGGATACCTTACCACTAACGGCGAGTGAATGTCTCAGTCCTGCTGCTACACTCACTACTGGCTCTTTAAGAACCTGACAACAAACATCACAATAATAATTAGATCAGAAAAAGAGGAAGTGCTGTTGATAATACTCTAAAACAGGCAGAAATTATGTATATGTACATCTCATGTGAAGTATACATAGCATGTCATATTTTTATACCTTTATTACACACAGAAATACATGTTATTTTTACTTATCTTCTAACTTAATTAGATACACGTAAAAATACAACACACTGGTAACATGTACTCACCTCAACAGCTAGAAGCTCAGAAGAGTGTGTGACTGTCTGTCCAACACCCAACTGTCCAAATGCATTAGAACCACATGCAAATAGTTGACCAGAATCTGGAGAGAAAAAAAAAACAATGGAAAAATAAAAAAAAGTAGGCAAGCAAGTAAAACAGATGTATGTTTTGACAGACATACAGTCACAAATCTCTGCAGAGACAGAATGAAAGTCCCAATCAACAAAATATAGACATTCTGAATAAGCAAAAAAGGTTTTATCTGGTTGCTAAAAGAATCAAAGAGTCGCAATTACAATGGAAATTTCTTTAAACATAACTTAAAATATACTCGTAGCCAAAATACCCGGTATAAAATATGAGCTAGTTTATTAAATTATGTAAGTGGTCGGCCTGCAGCATTTTGCTTAGCTTGGAGGAATAAAAGTCATGACAAGTCTAGTCCAGTAACCAGTGCAATGACAAAAAACATCAATAATTTCTATTTAGCAGACAAAATGTTACAAGGAAGAGTCAAATATTAAAACAAAAACGTAAAATGCAGAACTAGTAGCTAATTCAAGTGAAATATCACTGAAATATGGAAATGCTGATTTAACACCCAGTGTTTTTTGCTCTGCTTCAGTTTCAACCTGCAGACAGAGTAGCCAAGTTTCATGAATTTGTCTTTATTTTAAGAGATGAGATAGTTAAAATGAACAGACAACATTTATCAATACTATATAATACTATATCAACTGATTCTCTGTGAATTTGGCAAGTATATTCATGCAGTTACATGAGTAAACAGATCTATCATCAAATATTAAAAGAACCATTTGCTGTTGAGATGCGGCTTCTAAGTAGCGTTTTCTGCTCACCAGTGAGAAGAAGTGTAAAATCCCAGCCGCAGGCTACCTTTGCGACTCTGTGATTCAAGACGGGGCAGAGCTGAAGAGTTAAGACGTTAGTACTGTGACCAAGTCCCAGCTGGCCTCTGTCATTCTGTCCACAGACAAACACCTCTCCACTCTCTGCTTAACAAAAAAAGAACAAAGCAACAAAACTCTTAGGGAGAATAACCCACACATTGTTTAATTTGTTGTTCAAAATGTGAATCCTTGTTTAAAGTTATCACTGAGGTGGAATCAGGTTAGTATTAAGTCTTAAGTCCTTCGTCTCATGTGAAATCTGAAGTAAAAACAGAGGAGCTATGATTGAATATGTAATTTACCATCAGAGCAACAGTAAATAATTTCCAAAATATATGTATGTTTCTTAGAAGGTGGATTTATTATGTCATTAGAACACGCAGCCAGTGCTATTAGCAGTAAATCCTGACATTGCATTTTACAGTACACATTAACTTAGTAGTGTTTGCAGTACCATCTTATCAGTTTCTTACTGAGATAATACCTTGTTTCATTAGAGCTGAGATAATGGGTCATTAGCATTATCAAGCAGTAAATTAATAAAGTTAATGTTTCAGAGGGTGTGTAAAAGTCACGTCTTAAAAAGGTACTTTTTATTTTGTTCACTATCTCAAACCTTCTCAAGTCAAACAAAATTTTAAATTGCTGGTTACAAGTCTGACATGAGTTCCATGTCTTTTATGGTTGGATCAAGTCCAATAAAAAAAGTAATTAAATGGACATAATTTTGAGTTATGATGTGATTTAATCATACAGAAACAGTGTAAAACATTCAAGGCTTGTAAACAGAAAGATGTGAGACGTATTATGCTTTAATTGAACTGCTAAATAAGAGCATAGCAGTTTTGGAGAGTGTAATATAAAGACATCATAAAGAGTAAGCAACTTTTTCCTCCCCTTTATTGTGTGTGACAGCTGTCCCTACTGTCACACACAGACAGAATTGGTAATGGTTTTCTGTTCTCCCTTAATATTACTTTACATATTTATTAGTGAGTAGTTTAGATTTTTATCTTTAAATTTGTTTTCATTAGTCTGACTCTTTAGTTAACTATTTGTTGTGCACCCATTTAGTTAACTTTATGTGTCAGTTCTTTGTATATTTTGTTAAATGCAACAAATTAATTTCTTTCTTTTGAGTTACCAGTTTCCTCTGGACCTGTGGCTGAAAATCATACAGATGAGCTCCAGCTGATTGATGTCCATACATGGCTGTCAAACTTCCTCAGCGGGCCATTCCATTTATTCACCAGGGGAGGGGGAAATTTGGTCTTTAGTTTAATTTTACCATTTATTTAATGTTTCTTCTTTTGGAAAGTTGGTTAAATTCTCATATTTATTTCATTTACAGATTTAGTAATATTCTGACCATTATTTGTTAGGTTTCTGTGTGTTTAATTACCCCCTAGTGTGTGTTAATGGTCTGATCAGCCACTATTTAAGTTCCCCTCAAGTCTTGTTTGTTAGGTCAGTTTGTGCTTGAGTTTGTTGTGTTGTCACCTGAGTTGTACTTTGCTATGTTGACCTCAGTTTGGGCCCAATTGATCATTTTTGGATTTTTCTTGTAATAAATTAAGATTATATTTTGAACTTTCTTTAACGTCTCTCTGGCTGGTTTACGTAAAACCTTCACATTGTGGCATTGTTTGTTTTATCAGCTTTAAAAAGAAAAAAAAAAACTGCAGTTCAATTATTCATCCAGCAGAGGGGTCCATTTAACCTCATAAAGTTTTCCTCACACAACTCGGTACTGTCAGTGGTTTAAATGAGTTCTGTGAAAACAAACAGAATCTCACCGGTGAGAACCACAGAATGACCTCCTCCTCCGTCCACAACACGGACCGTCCTGCCCTGCAGAGCCGAGCTGTCAGAGAGCCGCGGTACGCACTGGTCCTCCACATGGCTCTGTCCCAGCTGACCGTAGCTGTTGGCTCCCTGAAGCCAACAACGCATATATAAAACACATTAAACAGAGAAGACAAACGATTCGTATCGTCAAATATTCTCCAATTATCCATACACGGCATCTGTTTGGGTGGTTGTTGCAAGTAAACTGTGAGCTAGTTAGGCTAACCTTAGTAAAAGTTTTAAAAATATAATCGTTAAGGTGTCACGTCACTCGGCGGAAGTGAGTACTTTATTTAACATAAGCACACGATCTGACAAACACAAGTTACACCGTTTATTTCTAAGAAGAACAAACTTACCCAGGCATATAAACAAAACGTAAGACGTGAATGTGTTTCCATGGAACACCCAGCTGGAAACCGGACATGGTTTACGGCACTGTCGCAATTTCCAGGCACGCTCTGAACAAATCAGGTAATTGTGAACTTCAGCCGGCGAATATACAAATAATGAGTTCAAATGTTCCCTTTATCTATGATTAAGAGTTTATCTATTTCTGTATTTATGTTTATATACGCTTATTATTGAAATGTGAGCTGTAAATTTGTTGAAGCTACATTGTTAATTCAACAATACTAAATATGGGGACCTATTATTACTCCAAAATTTTATCAGTTAAATAATCTGATAGGATTTAGGAAGGACTTTGATAATCGAGGTATTATTGGACACCAGGAAATGGAGAGAAAATCTTACAAAAAACTGAGAAACAAAACTGTCTCATAATTATTTGACTTTATTCCTTGGGGATCTCTTGAAAACTGATCATGAGGATGGGTGAGGAAACAATAGATTAGATTAGGTTTTGCTTTATTTAACTTTAATGCTGTTTAAAGAATAAATATGTCTACAGCACTGGATTTCAATTAAAAAACACACACATTTTAAGACACAATCCAACTTTTTATTGAGGGTTTTTTCAGTTTTATACACAGCCTACACCTATTCACTATAATTCTTTAAAGTAGAAAAATAATGTTTGGATTTCCAGACTATGACAACTGCAGTCACATTTGGAAGAAGTATTCAAAATCATTACTGTAAAACAAGCTGTGTACGCAGGTCAATCTGTTATAATCAATCATGAAAGCATTCTTATAACACTGGTGAGTTAAAGTTTTATCTTTCATAATTTCCTTCAAACAGCACACAGAACAGAGGACACAGAGAGCAAAATAACGAAAACAAGATATAGATGATCTCTCTAGAAAAAAACAAATAAATTACAAAAAATGGGCAATTACACAACACCAGAGTAAATTGAAAAGGAAGAATCCGTTTAAGTGTTTTTTTAACAACAGGAAATGTTGAAAAAAAAATTTGAAAGTACATAGAGTGTTTGCGATACAGATTTCAACACAATGGAAGCAAAACTGGTGCGTCAGATAAAGCAGCTCTTTGGGTTTGTGGAACTTACTGATTAAAAGTTAAACACGACTATCTAATTCGCCTGTAAATAGTTTTAGCAATACACCATGCAGCGAGAACAACAGAGAATTTATCCATAAAGTGATGCACATTCATTTTAATCACAAAAACACAAGCAGACATCTCTACAGCAGCGCTGGGTGTCACATGGTGAGTGTGGATGAGCCGGAGACGGCTAGCTTCAGTTGAACAGCATTCAGTCAGACGCCCAGGTGCTTGTTGAGCCTGCTGAGAGCGTCACCCACGATATCAAGCTCGTGCCGGAGCTCCTCAACCACACTGTTGATGCTGGGAGTGTCTTTCAGCACGTCTACGCTCTGAGTATAGGGGTTATATCGAACTGTGAAGGGACGCTTGATGGTCTTGGCAAACTCCCTGGAAAAAAAATTGCATGCTTGGATATATGCAAAGATGCCAAGATAATTTTTATCCTCAGTATGATGCAATATTATGAAACAAGAACAAATGAACAAACCTCATCTTGACTTTGGCTTCCTCAAAACTGTCTGACACAAAATAAACATCCTGAAATGTTGTGATGATGCATTCCTGCTTGCTTGTTACTTTGGGGTCAAAAGGCATTATCCTTGCATTTCCAGACAGCGCATGCTATAAGAAAAAGAAGAATGTGATGAAAATGCTTGAAACTACGTTAATGCTTGCATTTGGACCATTATGTTCAATACAAATGTCTTTTAATTGTGTTTATCAAATGTAGATAGTCAAAGGGACAATACTGTATGTTGTAATTATGTTAAATTTGAAACCTTTTCCAACCAAATGATGTCAGAAATAAGTTTTTGAATTAGGTTGCACTCTTTATGATCTTGACGTAATGTTTCCTACCTTAAGCTCACTGATTGATGACAGCAGGCCCGCTCCATATGCTCGCAGCTGCCCTTCTTGTTTGCATAGGCCAAACTCCACTGTGAAGAAGTAGCACTGAAACAGAAAAATATAAGAAGTTACAGTTACAACAGAGTTGGCAAAATTTAACAATGAACATTTAATAAGGTTCGGCTGAAAACGAGAAACTCACTGTGGCCAGTTTCTGAACAGAATCATCCGAGGCCCCGAGTGAAGCAAGACCAATCTCCTGAGAGAACTGGGCGAAGCTGGGTTCTGCTAGCAGCGGAACGTGTCCCAGCAGTTCATGGCATGTGTCCCTGTATGATGAAAAATAACAGAATATTTATCCCTATTGCAATAACAATTTATTTTCAAACAAAACAGATAAGTCTACTCACGGTTCTGGCGTGTACAGGGGGTCAGAGCTGTGCCGCACATACTGGGTACAATGGAAAACCCGGAAGGCCAAACCAGCAAGAAAGTCCCGTGGGGACAGGTAACCTGCCACAGGTCTGATGGTGAATCCAGTTCGTTCTGAAAAAGATGGTTTAATAAAATGCTTGTGACTACATCTGTAAATAATGAAGCATTAAGGTTTGATTGAAGATGGTTTAAATGAAAATTACCTTTGAGGAAGCGGGAGACATCCTCCAGCTGAGGGATGTTATCCTCCCGACATTCACAGTATTTGGACAGCAGTGGCAGATTCTTCAAGTATTCCCGGCAGGCGTGGGTGGGGTACAACTTGTTCAGCTCCCTGTACACAACACCCCAAGTCTTCACTTCCTCCTCTGTGAACTCAATATGAGGGATGGGATCCCCACTGGAGAAAAACACAAAATTCTGTAAGTATTAAACGAAAAAGAACAACAGGCTGCCTAATGTTGAGCATGATTTCTCTGAACTCTGATGCGGCTTTCCAAAAACTTCCCACACACCCACCAGTCTGTGCCTTGAGCTTTGGTGATGCTTTTAGGGAATTTACTGGTTAATTTTTACTGTTTGCTTTACTCAACCCACCAAATGCTTTCCAGAAATTTTGTAAAGAAACCTTTAGGTTTCATCAAAGTATCTGCTAATGTCTTGGAAAGTCCCTGGCATGTTCTGGAAAGTAAATACAAAGCTTCATGAAAGTACAAGGAATTTCCATTTAATTTCATAAGAAGTGTAATTTAATGGAAATTGTAAATAAGCTCCAAATTACTTGAAATTGTCCATTAAATTTCAGGAAATTAAACAATAAATTCAATGAGAGTACCAGGGAAGCACCTTGTCTTAGTTATTTGAAAGAACCTGATAAAGTCATGTAAAATAGCCAACATCTTCCCTTAAAATCTAATGAAAGTAAGTTTTGAAAACCAACCTCTTAGTTCTGGGAAAGTAGTTGGAAAGTTTAATGAAAGTACCTATTCGGTAAACCTGCTAAGTAACTACCCTCAAAGTTCTAGGAAAGCTACATATATTTAAAACAGTTGTTTGAATACATAGAAACTCACTGTCTGTAGGCCATGGCAAGATCAGCAAAATACTTTCGTCTTTTGCGGTAGACATTGTCCTTAAAACCCTGGAAATGAGAAGCATAGCTTTATAAGATTGTGCCTTAATTCAGAGGGTTTACCTTCTGAAAACCATTCAGTAGTCTGATACTGTACCGGATGGTCGGCATCCAGCTCAGATCCATACATCAGGACACGATTAGCACACTTGTCCAAGTCGGATATTTTCTTTGGGAACCAAGGTACATCGTACATATCTGAAAAGAATTTGGGAGGATGTCAAAGAATTAATTTCTAATGCACTTGAAACAGATTTTAAAAAAACCTTATCACACTTTAGACGTTTGCTCCTCTGTCTTTACCTTCTTCAAGCAGACAGGAGTTATCTGGAGGGTCCATGTCCATCACATTCACATGCTTCCGGAGCAGATGGATGATTTCGTTCAGTTGTTCGTGGTTGCTGTCGCAGTCCACAAAAATTTCAAACTCAGAGTTGCGCCTTTTGGATTTTCTGGACTCAATGTGTATGAGGTTGACATGGTTTTCCTGCAAGAAACAGTTTTTAAAAAAAGCATATCATGCTGATTCATTTTTGCATCAACGTCACAAAACCAATTGATGTCTCACTCACTGTTCAAAAGGTAATCTAAATTGAAAAAAGGGAAATATTGTTAAAAAATCGCTCATACTTGGAAGAGTTTGAGAGCCTTCACAAGTCCTCCAACTTCATTTTTCAGGGAGAAGATGATCGTTGCTCTCCCTTTCTCGGATGAATTCTTCTCTGTGTTTTCTTCGATTTTTGTGAAGGTTGACTTGTTTATCTGTGGATCGAAACCAAAGATGGGTAAGCTCTTGAATCGGTGTTCCCGAAAACGCATGTTACGCTCGAACCAAAGCTTTAGCGCGTGTAATGACGTGAATGCACAACTTCTAATCACTTAAGAGCATCGAGCGATCCGAAAAATCCTTCGAACATCTTGTCTCGTGTGCGTGAGTCACTCGCACCAGAAGAAGTAAGAGTCAAAGACTGTCAAAGCTGGAAGCATTGAAGGATAAATACTTTGAAGTAATAATATGCTCTTCTTAGAAATTCACACCGAAGTTAGCCGCAAATGTCGAGAGGATTAAGTTTGGGCTGAGCGGCGCCACTGTCCATTTCAGCACGTTGGACAGCGCTCTCACGTTGACGCACGGCTGCACACGCCAGGGGAAAATTCACATAATCCTGTCAGATTGTTCCGAGACGGCAGCGCAAAACTAATCTAATTTAATTGACTGGAGCGTTTTTTAATTGACATCCAAAGGCAGCTACGATGCGATTCAGAACTCAAATTATTTGCAAAAAAAATTCTATATTTCTCACGCGGATTTTTGCATTAGGATTACAGGTGGAGATCAGCTGCAAGAAAAAGTCAAAACGACCTCACTTAATCTCTTCCTACCATGTTTTTTCCCTCGTTCATGGTGTAAAAGGCGCGGCAGAGCAGTTTCCCGCTCACCCTGGTCCTTATCGTCCCACAAAGCATTAGTGCATGGGAGACTGGATCAGGACGCTGGACAGGGGTCAACTCTTTGCGTCTCGGTTTAACGAGGATGAACTTGTCTCTGTCTCAAAGAATCGCCTTACAGCAATCTCATTTAGAGAGCGGGGAAGCCTATTATTAGCACCCTGCGTGTTGAAAGCTCATCAAACGCTTTCTTAATCACCCGTTTGAAAACTGGGAAGTGAGATGAAACTGCTAAGGGAAAAAGTATATATCACAGCTTAAACATAAACTTTTTGTTAACATTTTTGCTTATCAAGACTTCAAGTTCAAGTTGCTGAAACGTTAATAAAGATGAATTACATTACTTGTGCTTTAAATGTGTTTTCATCACGTTTTTTGACACCATTCAGAAAGAAGAGTATTGGAATACATGTCTATAAAGAAAATAAAAATACAACCTTTGTATGCTTGGATTTATAAGACACGGCTGCTACACATGCGCACATGCGTGTTACAATCCCTTAATGTGAAACGTGTCTTTTCCACGTGCGGACATTGAATACTTAAGGTAAATAGCGGCACATTTCTCTGCTTTTCTATTAACCTATTAAATACATGTAACCCGCTTAAACCTTGACGGAAATTTCAATACAAAAAACGGCTTAAATTGATCGGCGCAAAGTAAAAGATTAAAACGAATCGACTGTCCAAAAGTTGATTCTTTAAAGTAAAAGTTATAAAAAAATAAAATAAATAAAAAATCAAATTTAAAACAAAGTCTTATAGTTTCGGTCCGTGCATCAATGTCTCACCGGAAAACATGTCAAAGAATCAACACTGCAATATTTTAAAATTGTACAATTTAATTGCATACCACTTTTCTTACCTCATTGTTGAGTAGCTTTTCCTCAAAGCCAATGTTCATAGAGTCAAACGATCGTCCTCTGCGTGGCCCTTCCACCTTATTCGAGTACATGTTAAAGTGCTCCGGTTTATTAAGGGGTTTTATCTAGTTTTTACTCAAGTAAATTATCTAAATTAGCCTACGCCTTCTTTTTTTTTTAAAGGGGGGAGGGGAGGTTCTTTAACCCCGAGAAGCAGCGGACTTTGCTATTTAACCACACAGAGACACAGGTGGGGGCAATAATCTGCCCCACGGCAGCAAATGGAAAAAGAGCAGCGCCTCCCACGTCATTGGGGGGAAAAATGTCTTTTTTTTCCATCCAAAGGTCTGAAACGACATCAGAAAGATCAGTCATGAATATAAATTTTACCTCAAGGATGAAATGAAAGGATAAAAGTTAAAGTTTGTGTTTCAATTGTCCTGCAGTGGACATGAAAGTACAATGTTATTGTGAGATAAGGAAGCAATTTTCATATTTTTCTGAATTCATTGGAGTTTGGCTTACACTAATATTGAACATGAAACACGACAAATTGCATCTGTAATTTATGTTTGTGCCCAAACTGCTTCATTTTCACAAAAGGATTCAAAATGTCGTTTGTTGATCCCTTAGAAAACATCAGGTTGTAAGAGGATTTAAGTGTAGCCCACCTGACTTTCTTCAAGTGATGCAAACAGCCCCCTCTTTTAAAAATCTCCTCCACTGCTCTGTAAGCTCTCCTGGCCTCTAAACATAATCTGCCTGTTTTCTTCTCTTTAACACCCTTTTATAATGAGGTCAACACAATTAGTGAAAAGGGTCTCAGTGGCTTTGGCCGGCAGGATCGAGATGACGGAGCATTGAGCGTATAAGATCTAATTACTTTAAACAGATAACAATTCTTGTACTCTAAGCTTTAGTCGCCTTACACACAGGACAAAGGCACTTTTAGCTTCTCGCTGGGTCACAGCTCTCATGCACTGATACATATGGCTGATTTACATACTGTTTTGTATCAGGTGGGTCTGCTCCGTGTCACTCGTGATATGAGCTGATGCTTTACACAACCCAGGAGGCAGTCAAGGGTACTTCCCCTAGAACTGAACCCACAAGAGAAATTAATTCTGTTCTCCTCATAAGCATGTCAACACCTATTACATAATTTATTGTGATGTTGACATCATGTTTTAGACCATATAGAAGTGTGAGTAAACCGATTACTTGACTGAGCCGTTACAACACAATAAAACCAGTCCACTGAAGCTCAGGCTGTATGTTGTTGTGCTGCAAGTTGAACCTCTTCCTCAGTTCAATGTCTTTTGCAGCCTGTGTCAGTCTTTCTTCCAGTATTGCTCTGTATTTATCTCCATCCATCTCTGAATCAGATCTGATCAACTTCCCTGTCTCTGGCTTAAGAAAAGCATTGCACCATGTTTCATTGTATTTGGGATAATGCTCATCATTATTTCTTTATCCACACTTCATTTTCACATGTAGGCCAAAAAGCTCGACTTTGGTTTTATTTGATTACAGAGCCTTTGTGCTGTATTTGGATAGACTGAACAATGTTCTGTGAAATGTCTATGGCGTTCGTAACAATAATAATGTTGATCTTTTGTAAATTTTGAATGAATTAAGACTGCTGGGTTTTAATAAGAAACATGTCCAAACTTAATTATCCCATTAGTGGCTCTCCATTGGACTTTTATCAAGAGATGTTGAGGATCAATCTAACATATTACAGAAACTTGCAAATATTATACACTTCACAAGTCCAGTTACACAAATACAAAACTAAATGATGGACTATATCTTTCTAATAGTAGTTATTAGAAATCTTGTGAGGACAAAGCCCAGTGAGAGCTGATTGGGTTCAGGATGCACTAATGTGCCGTGGTTTTCATTAACCTTAGTCACAGGGTAAAGCTCTATCAAACTCACTTATTGCTACATTTTCACAGATGTGACGTCTCTGATGCAGATGCTCTGGTCATGTCTTTGATCTTCTCTGATTGTTCAAGAGTCTGGATCAGATCTCAGCCCAAGATGTCCTGTATGTCATGGCTCATTCAGCTTAAAATACACAGTACAGAAGTATGGCTACAGCAAGTGTTTTTTTTTTTCTCAATGTGTCTGAACAGTATTAAACGTGTAAGCTATCTGTTCACTAATAGGGTAATTCTTATGCCTCAAGACATCAGAAAAAGTGAAGGTTTAAGGTGGTACACTTGTTGCAACATTTTAGCCTTTAGCAGTCGTTTTTCAAAAAATACCTTAGGATAATTATTAGGAAAAGCTTTCCATCTTTACCCTAATGCATTTTATTATGCAAAATATACTTTAAATTGATTAAATAAACATAGAGCATAATGTTTTCAAATATGTACATTGATTTATGTTTTACCTTTTTGTAGCTGGAGCTGTTATGACATTGCATTATGCTTATTGTCATGTGATATTGTGATTATAGCATTCCCTGGTCTGTATGAGGAAGAAAGAGGTGAGACATAAAGTAAGTACCAATTTCTTCTGACCCTCACCTTTTGTCATGAGATATGGATCCTGACCAAATTTCAAAGATCCCGGATACAAGCAGCCAGAATGAGTGCTGCATGTCTGCAGGGCGGCGAGTGGTGAGGAGTAAAGTCACTGCTTTTCCACATCAAAAGGAGTCAATGGATGTTGATCAGGATGCCTCTTGGGTGGCTTCCTTTGGAGAATTGCCAAGCACATTCTATTTGAAGAACAAACTGGACAAGACCCAGCACTTAATGGACAAACTATAATAGCCCATCCTAGGAATGCCTTGTGAGCCCGCAGAGATGGGGGAGAAGGATGTCAGGTTTCCCTCCTGGATCTGTAAGCTTGATGACGTGATTTGGATTGTAAGTGGGAGAAAACAATGGATAGATGAAATATCGTGATGATGAGAGTCTGCTGACATGATAACTATAATTCTGGCCTTTAGGGAGGTGTGCCAAGAAGAAAACCATTACTGAAATAAAACCAAAATAAATCTCATTTGCAGCTTACTACAATCAGTGTTCAGTGTACAGCGAACATGTGGGAAAAGATCATGTGGCCATATGAAACCAAAATGTAACTTTTGGACCTATATTCAAAATGCTATTTGTGACAGAAAACACTGCATATCAACCATAAACGGTATCCCAACCATGAAACATAGTGGTGGCAGCATCAGGATGTGGGGATGCTGACAGTAATTGAAAAGATGAAAAGCAATGGTGTCCACTTGAGATAAGGATACAGTCATTAGTGATACTTTAACTGTGTAATTTTGGATTATTCAAAGAACACCTATCCACTCCATGGTACAAAATATTTAGCAAAAATAAATGTATTAATTGACTTGTAGAGTGCATTGAAAAAATACCAAATAAATAGACAGTAACTATTATTGTTCTCCACATTGCAATTAGGATTGTAAGCATGACTTTAGCAATATTGCAATATGACATTTTCCTCACTACTCTTGTTTTCCACAATCAACACTCATGGAATCACAAAGTCTGACCAAATATTGACTCCAAGCAGATTTTTGAAATTGTAATTTAGTAGACATTGATATTGCAATAAAGATTGTAACAGGGATTATTACTGAAATTAAATACAGATTTAATACGCACTTCATTCATCTCCTGCTGGGACTATAGCATCAGACCATATCAGTAATCCTGCCTTCATGTCACTGCTGCAATACAACCTAGCCCTCAAGCCAAACATTGATTTAAAAAGGTTCTGTAGAAGAAATAAGGCATTTTAAAAATTCAGCATCATTAAAACAAGGCTCATGTGTGAGGTTTGGGACAGACCAAGCCTCACATGTGTGTCTCTGTGTGTTAAAGCTTCAGGCTGGCCGATCTGTCCCAGTTCTGTTCACTCCAATCAGACAGATTTACTCACAGTGTCTGATCATCAGACCGCTCGACAATTCCCTGTCTAATCTCTGCCATGGTAGTAAGCTCTAGAGTTAATAAAGCCAAAAAGTGAGCTGCTTCTCACTGAGCATTTGGAAGATGTGTAATAAAAGATGATAATTTAAAAAAACAGTTTCCTCTTTTCAAACACGCTACAGGGAGGAAGAAATTACAACTTATGACTAAAGATATTTAACTGAAACGTACTGGTGGCATTAACACAGCTGTAATTAAACAAATGTTAATTTATCAGGACACAAGAGAAAAAGATACTCAAGGTTAACAGTTACACAAATTCTAACCTAATGGAGATGTCCAGCTTTATCATACTGCTTTGTTAAAAAAATAGCATTATAAAGTTTTAGTTATGGGGTAATAATACTCATGCATTTAGCTTTGAAATAATCTAAGCATTTTGTAACTGGCTGTTTCAAAAGCAGTATGCCACGGTTCTTCTTCTTCAGGGCATCGGATCTTGTTTTCCCATCACAAGTATTTAAGTTTCCAAATATCTAAGGTTTCTTCCACATCAATAGTTTTCCAGTCCTTCACCTGATTACATAACTAACTAATCAGAACAGTGAATAGTCAGCTTGTGCACACTTCCTGTGACTGGAATGCTCCCCTGTAATTAGCCCCTAGTCTGTCAATGCAGAGCAAACAGCAGCATCTGCTACTGGCTATTGGTGAAAGGCATCAGTGTACACAAGGACAGGGGGTGAGCCGCGCCTTATAAACACCTGCAACATTCAAAATAATCCTTAGATAGTATAAAAAGATGTTCCTAGATTTAAAAACATCCAGGTACTTAAAAAACTCCTCTAAGTGCTACCCAATGCTCACTGAAACATATTTTAATGAGCTATTAACATAAGAAATATTTGTCTATGCCAGTATTTTTATAGTGTGTTTTGTTACCACATTTATTGCACATACTTCAGTTCAAGAAATTATAAATGTAATAAAAAGAAAATATTTTTACAAAGCAGTATTTTTTCTTTTGTGTTATTAGCTGGTAACACAAACATTTACAATGTAAATGTTTTTTACTGTAAATATAAAGTATTTCTAGAAAATTCACACCAGATATAGCACCCAAAGTAATACACACACTCAAACACATCAAAGCAAATTATTGCTTAGCTTTATGTAAGGACGTGGAACAGGGTACAGACATTTAACACACAAAGAACAGGAAATGCAGAATGGCATAGAAAGCCAAGAAATCAGCTAAAAACTGCCAGTATTTAGATTTAGATTGTTCTGCACAAATCGGTTTCTAAATTCTGAATATTCCAGTGAGTGACCCTGTAGCCAATATCCAGAAGCAGAAAGAACATAATTTTACTACAAACCAATCACAGTTAAGAAAAGCATGTTGGAGATTGCTCAACCTTGCTAACGTCTTAGTGCGACGCTCAGGAGGAGCGCAGCAGATGTCACGGGCAGACACCATGTTTGAAAGAGAAATGATTCTTTACTTCACCCAAAAACACCACGCCTAAAAGGATACTTATAGGTGCCTACATCTTGGTGATAACTGTTCTGGAAGTAACTCTTAGTCAGTTTTTTTTTTAAGCAGGACCCTTAATAATAATTTTATAAGTGTCACTTTCAAAGACTTTTAATGATGTTCAGCTTAGAAAGGATACTGACTCTTTCAAAGTTAACCATTTTTTAGCTTGGCACACATTAAAACATGCTGATAACTGTAAAAAAAAAAATACTGCTGAGTCATAGATCACAATTTGTACAGATTAATTGGTGTGCACTTTATTATTATAATTTTCCAACCGATAAGCCAGCAGAAAAAAAGTAGAGCATGCTGTTAAGACAAATTCAAATATTAGCATTGTGTTTACAAGTGGTAAGGGTCTGAACATGTGATGTTTGGGAGATTACGTAAAATGAACGTTTCATTGTGAGCCTGTTGACAAGAGACGGAGGGCGGGGAACTCAGGAAATGAGCCGAACTGGGCTTTGGTTGCACCCACTAGCATCATGTGTCTTTGTTAACACGCCTTCTCCATGCAGGTGCTTGTGAATGGGAGAGTCCTCCGAATCAAAGGAGAGGCTACGTGAAAGTCCACACGTATTCCCTGTCCTCCCTGTGAGACGTGTGACAACTGACACCACAGGACCAGGGGAGGACATGCGAAGAATAGGACATTTATAAAAACTTTTCTCCATTCAGGACAGGCTGGATCTTATGGGAAATTGTTTTAAAACAGATTTATTTAGTTTTTTGTTTTATTTGTTTGTATTCAATATATTCAAAAGCCAGAAAGTTAGAATTTAATTATCTAAATATATACAAAGTATGTGACATGCAGTGCAATGTTACTGTGAATAGCAGCTTAATCATTTTAAACATTTTAGCCTCACTGGTCCCTGGTTTGCTATGACACTTATGTGTTATGATGTATTTCTTAGATGTTTATTTCATTATATTTTTACTGTGAAGTGCTTTGTGACTCCTGTCTGAGAAAGGTGCTATGTAAATAAGATTTACTTTTATTTTATTATCACATATTATTATTATTTTATAAACACAAAGGAGACATGGATTTTAAAGAATTTAAAAAATAATAAAATTGCATAAAGAAAAACCTTAAATCATGGCATATTCATCACACTTTAGTAATCCTAAAATAAAATTACCTGAAACTAATTGCTTTGATATATTTAATAATTCAATTCATTAATTGTGTAATTTATCAATGTATAAATCCAGATGTTGTGTGAAGGTTTCAGATGTTTGGTCTAAAATGTTAATGAACAAAAAGTTGGTTTTTTTTGCATGGAAGAACGAAGAAAAAACAATTCTCAGTCCCTAAAACACAATTAAGTTTGTGGCTGTGAAGTTCAAAGGTATGAATAGTTTTGGTAAGACACTTTGTATTCTAACAGGGTTTAAATTTTCATCAAATTCAACAGAAAATTCTTGTTTGTTCAAAAAACAGTGAATCCTTTGGGTGTGAGGTAAAAGGAAACTTCATACATGACACTTCACATTAGCATCAAATACATCCAAGTCATTTCAGTGCTAGTGATGTGTAAGTTATATGCACAGGACACATAGCTACCTTCATGAAGTCAGATTACATCATGCTGCTGAGAAGACTGGCAGGCAGACAACGAAGTTTGGCAGGGCAGTGGGAAACATCTGGGCTTCAACTGTGATTTTCTGTGACATGAGATGCCTGGCAGCAAGGCCTGCAGACAGGAGAGTATCCGTCACTGGGCACAAGCCGTCGTGAAAGACCAAGCATGATTAGCCAACTTGGTATTTTTTCCTTATGACGACAGTCGTGACCTGCATGCAGCACAGGTCAGAGCAGAGGTGTTCAGAGAGATGTTGCACCACCCACCCCTCAAAAAAAGGATGATCCTCCGTTCTCACATCCAACATTACCACCCAGGGATTTCCATTAGAAAGAGTGTTCTACATATCAATCCCAGCTTTAATTAAAGAGCTGCTATATTCAAGGGGGCTTGGTGAGCCTGCTGGGCTGTTCTCCATGAGTGAGCGAAACGCTTCATTTGGAAACCAGATGAGTTTATTGTTTGCAGGCTCAAAGGCTTTCATCTGTTGTTTTTGTTTTTTATTCTTACCAAGTGACTGTCACCCTTTGGTAAACACTTGATCTCGTCATCAGCATCATTACTCATACGCTTAAAAAAGGTGACTCAACGCAGTTTTGTCTTATGTGGAAATGTACACTTATAAAATGCACCTGGCAAACATTTATTGTTTGAAACATGAATGTAAATAATGAGCACCAGGCTATAAAAAAACATTTATTTTTAGGTTTTATGACACAAATTAAGAGGTGGAGAAGAACATTTCTACCAATTATTAATGTCATCTTAGATGATCTTTGTTTGGTCATGTAAAATAAATGTTATTTTACTGCAATAAAAGCAGCAACATCATTTCTCAGTTCTGATTGCTGCTTGGAGACATGGACGTTTCTTTGTAAAAATAGGTGTAAAGAAATAACCTTGAAAAAAGTTAGTCTTTTAAGATCCAATTTTAAAAAGCATAAAAACAGTTAATGGTATACATCTATATTTTTAGGAATTGTTAGAGAAACCACCAAATGTGTTACATCGATTGAGTTAAAAGAAGAATTATTAGATGTTGGATTTATTTTCCCCCACTTCTCTGTAGTTATGCTCCAAAAAAAGTTTGGATTTTTCCAATATTTTCAATGCAAGTTTATGCTCCAGCAAAACCATTTTAAACAAAGGGTGTCAATAAAAGTGTCCGTCGCCATTATAAATCCTCAACTAAGCAAAAAAACCCCCAAAAAACAAGGATGTGTGTTTGGTGTTCTGTACTTTTGACTGAAATCATATTGGCCTACTGTTTGCTTTAAAAAATTTATCACATCATTACATCAATGATTCAATACAGGGCACATATAATCTTAATAAAAAAATAATTAAAAACTGTAAAGCATGTACGGATCTTTAATTTTGCCAAGATAAGCAAATCATAGATCAAGTTATCAAAAGAAATGATAAAGTTTACCATTAATGATAATGTCTATCGCATGGAAATACAAATATTTGGAGAGGAAAGACTAGCTGCTATAAAAAGCAGCAGGAGACTGAGTGAGAGCTAACACTGATCAGCAGGAGCCTCAGACAGGAAACTGTGTCCTCATCATGTCTGCCAGTTGAGGATCAGCCTCTGACAACGCAGCCTGCAGGTGCTGAAACTGTACAAGAAAAGAAAAGGGGAAGGGTGGAAATAACATGTTTATTTTCCACAGGAGGTGGTGTGGTGGGACAGATTGTCTGACTAATTAGACAGCAGGTCTAAAAGAAAACCTCTCAATATAAATAGCAAAAACAGGAGAGGCTTTTACTTACATCATACTAATGTTATTTGTACAGGAGAATTTAAAATCTATTTTTGCACAATTTTTCATTAATTTGAAAACAGATCTTGTGTGACAAAAGTTTATTCCAAGAAATGCTTAAGGTAAGATACGTGAAAAGCCTATGTGACATCTCTCTCCAAACCTGTGTAATTGTTAGAAATAAGCCTAAATTGAAATTTTAATTTTACACTTACCTGTACTGTTTTCACTCAAATACATAAAAGTGACTTTCAGTGTCATCTGACACTCGTTTACATTACATCTGGCTTTTATTAACATCAAACTTTAAACACTCCTTTTTGGTCAGTTTGATAATATTGTTACGCATTGAGAATGATACATTAATCTGTGCTTGTAACAGTAGCTGATTGCAGACATTATAGCAAAGAAATGAAATAAGATCAATTCATAAAAAAAAGAAGAGTTCAAATAGTAATATGTCTGAAGAGAGAACTTACAGAAGTCTTAAAATTGGGAAGCAAACAGGCTGCAGCTGCTTGACAGGTTTTCTGTGTCAGGTCGTCATTCTTTATTAAATCTGCCACCGTGTCCTACAGTGAAACAGTACAGAAACCTGAGATCATTTACAGTTATACAGCTATACGTCTATGATAATAGAAAAAATGGCAATGTTTAATTGGTCTGTGAGATTACCTTTGTAATATTAAGGCAAATGTCAGCTAGAAACTCTGAGGTAATCTCTGCAAGAGTCTGCAGCTGGTCATCATTTGCTTCGTCTTTGTTGGAATCTTCCCTTTTGGACTCGCTTTGATGCTGGCACACCCGAAAGACTGACCCAATCAGAGACAGGCCTGGATGGGGGGAAAAAAACAAACAAGTTAAAATTATATGAAGAGTAAAAGTCGATCTGGGATATCAGTCCAAAAAGACTTAAAAGTGTTGAAGCAGGTGGAGATGTTTGGAAACTTACTGGTGTCGTTTCTGCTGCACCACAGATTCTGGCATCTATAAAGAGCCTGCAGCACAGACAGCGCCTGAATTAAAATGCTTTTCTGCTCATGCAGGACAACCGGAAGATCATTTGGCTGACAGAGGTCCTCGCACACAACGTCACTAACAAACTCCCACAGTGATTTGCCAGGTCCATCAGGTGCCGCTGGGAAAACAATGACGTAATGTTGTTTTTTTAGTTTTTTTTAACTTGACGTTTAAACCTTGAACCTCTTGAGACTGAAATCTGATGAAAGAAACATTACCAAAAACCTGAATGCCCTCCTCTACAGTGGTGAGAAGTTGGAAGATGTGAAGATAAACCTCCAGACCATTGGGACTCTCAGACCTGTGAAAATATAGAGATCAATATAATGGAACTTCACATAAATGTGGCTTTTTGAAGCTGTTGCCAAAAGACAGGTCTGTTACTGCATAGTGAAATCATTAACATGCTACAAATAAAAATCAGCTTTTTAAAAAAAAATACAGCTTTTGTAACACTAGTGGCATTTATTCATTAGTAGTTGGTTGTGAAGAAGGATAAAAAGAGAAGGGAAAGACATGCAGTGAAGCTCATATTGTCAAATTAAGGGATTTTAATATGTGTGTGAACCAGTCTGGTTCAGGTTGAAAACACAACTTCAAATAAAGATAAAGTTAGTAAATACAAAACACAATTTTAAAAAGATGGTTTAATTGATTCAAAGAGAAAAAAAAACAACTAAACAAACCTGACGCTAACTGAACCACTCCACATGTCTCGCTGCGCTAGGAAATGATTTATTCTCCTGCAATGCCACTTTCCAAAGATCGTAGAGATAAGAGCATGTTTGACATACTCCTCTTCATCCACATTCATTAACATTTTAGATGGTTTATTTATTTATTAATTTATTTGGCAAGGACAATGCACAACAATTAACATTTCTGTAAATATCTGTTGACCCAACCTGATCAACAGTTGATCCTGATGGATACTGCACCTTATCTATGGCCATATGAACAATGTTCCTGTTGATTTTTATATTTAAGAACTGAGGAAAAATACAGCTGAGTAAAAGAAAACTTTTAAATGCAGCCTGTTAATGTTAATAAGAGGTGAAATATCCAGCCAGTGTTAAACCCCATCTCAATGTCTTCAAAAGAGCCAAATTATTAATATATCCATGACCATAACCAGAGCATGCAAATGTCTGAACAGCACTGTGTGTGTATCAATCACTGTGGTCCAAATACTACAAGGTTCAACTGGAGTCAGGTAGTGACCAGATCCTGTTTGTAATTTTTACAGCTCTTCCCAACAGCTGGTGAGTTGGCTGGAAGTTGACAAGGAAGGGAGTACGAGCCAAATCTTTAGGTCTTTTCCTGCCCTAAAGGCATTACATGTCAGCATTTTCTTAGCCACTGCTTCTCTCCTCTTTATTTTTGCTATATATTTAAAAGGTAAAGTCAATATTTTTCTGTGGAACCTTTCTATGTCCAAATACAGAAATGGAAATGTTAGCAACAAAATGAAAGGCATCAGATCTGTCAGGAATGGGTGCAAAACTTGGATACCACTCCTTTCCTACCTGAGCTGCTTTGCTGCCTCAAGGAGACACAAGCTCAAATCCAGATTGATATCCCCATCTCGCTCCTTCTCACCACTCGGCTGAGATGTGATCCAGCACTTCATTAATTCTTCATCAAGGTCAAACAGTTTGTCGATCAGCTCTCCCACCTTCTCCAGCAGATCAGCTGGATAATGCATATAAACATAAATTAGAAAGCAGGCAACAGATATGTACAGTAAAGTCAAAGAAAAAAACTTCAAAATCACAGTGCTGCAAGAAAATGCAAGTTTTTTTTAACAAATACAAGTAATCAGCAAATAAATAGAAAGCATAAGATGAAAGTAGAGTACTGTTAATAGAACTGCTCATGATGAAACAGAGGCTGGAGCACACAGATGTCTGCTGTTGTATTCGCTGAAGCCACAGGGAACAGAAGTCTTTTTGAGACAAACAGGTCAATAGCAGTCTGCAAACAAAACGAGAAGAATTAATGTCACTCTCTTAGTTCCTGATTTTTATTAGTTAGGGAAGATTAAAATCATACCTGCTGGTTTCTAGAAGGGTTGGGGGATCAGCATCTCCCAGAAGAAGCAACAGCACAGCACTGTGGTCACACCAGGGAGTTGCATTAGATATCAGAAACATAGCAGGAGCAATGCGTTTATTAAGCAATTTGAGATCTTAGTTACCACTCACCCCAAATCCTCGTTTTGGCTGAGAGTCGCACATGTGTCCGGAAAACAGGCAATATTCCCAAGGATTCCTACACAAATTTCCTAGAGAAAGAAAAAATTATAGACATAATTGTTCTAATTATGTAAGAAAGTTGAAATAAAAACATTACTCATAGTACTGGTATTACAGGAACATTTATTGATCATTTAAGATTGAAATCTGGCATAAATGAAAAGTATTTCACTCACTGTAAGACGTGGGCAGCGAGATTTGGCTATGACTCCAAGAAGGATATCAGCAGCTTTGAATTCTTGTAGGAAACCCGCCACGTCCTGCATGCATTAGGGTCATAAGCAGCAAATATTAAAGCTGGATTATTGTTACATCATGCTTATAAATTCAACAGCTAAATGCACTGTGAGAGCAGATCTGCAAACTCCAGTTTAATTCCACGTTTCCTGATGTAAATCTTCTTTAATTTTAATATCCACAATCTTTACAACAGATCTACATTTTAGGCACAAATGAATTGAGATGTTTACAATTAAGTTCATAAATGCATTTAAGCATTTTTTAAGTTTAATGTGCAGCAGAATATGGCTATTCAAGTAAGGTACTGTAGATACTGCACCTTATCCATGGCCATATCCCAAACTTTGCAAAGATCTTCTTCCTCATCGTCAGAGAGCTGCATCTGATCTTCTGAGTTCTCTTCTGAATGCTCTGTAACCATCTGCAAAACAGTGTGAGTTTACAGAGATTTACATATTAGGGGCAGTGCATAAAAAGAAAAGATGCTCCAAATAACTTCAAAGTGTGTGCAAAAAAAGGGAACTCAAGAGATTTTTGGCCCGGGATGAAGTTTTGTTGCTAAAAAAAGAAAAATCCTATTTTGTATGTTCCAAATGCAACTTTAGCTTAGATTATGTTGGCCTTCTATCTGCGAGTCCTAAACTTAAGGCACACTAAAAGTTAGTGATTAAGAAACATGATTTAGCAAGGCAGTCCACCTACCTGAATGAGTCGAGTCAGCGTGCTGAAAAGCCAGTGCTTGCTGTAAACTGTGTCTCCGATGGCATCCAGATCTTCTCCCTCTTCTCCATCAGCTTGGTCCGGGGGTGGCGACGGGTTGCGATCCATATGAGGAGACTGGAGTCCGGCTGGAGGTGACGAGCTCTCATTTTCTTCCGGCTCAGCACCATCAACACCGCTGTCTTAAGGAATAAACAGAGACGCTTCATATAAATCACAGAGCCTTTCAATATGAATGAATCTTGTTAATGCGGACTTAAGAGATCATTGCCGTAGCAGAGAAGCACGAATGTTTAAGGAATATTATATAAACTTTCCTTCATTATTAAGCTATTATTTTAATGCTAAAATACAAATAAATTAGTTTCTAAAACGTTTACGTGTTAAATAGTAAAACAGATCCACCGAAGTATTCCTGCAATAAATATTACCTCAATTAAAGATATTGTATCAGTTCCAGAGCTCTTTTCCTGTTAGTTTTGTTAGAAAAGTATATTGTTAAACCCATAAATATGTCGTCGATTAGAATAATCCAACGTTAGACGCCTATAAACCACGTGATTTTAGCTACTTAAGCCTCAGAAACTGTTCACATTTGGTAACTAGACATATTTAAGCTAGTTGCCGTCGTAAGTCGCTCCTACAGGCAGTAGTTTAACATTAAGTGTCAAATATAAACATGATATGTTTAAACTTACCCATGGGGACCGTTCTGAGCAAAGAGTTCTGGTTATTTAACGTTACATTAAAGTTTTAGAAGATTTTAAATTGCAGCACCGCTCAATTTCAAACAGCCTCCATGTATGATGGTCACATTGGCTGCGCATGCGCGTCTAATCTTGTTGTGGTTGAGAACTTGAATGCAAAACAGATATCGCCCCCTGTAGGTAGAAAGCGGAAGTGTCAGGTCCTCCTCAGGGCTTACTCAAGTCTTCTTTCTCGTTGTTTAAAAAGGACTGCTGACCTCTGAATAATGAAAAGGAATTACATAAAATGGCAAGATATAAGAAACTACCATAACTGAAGTTAAAAGTCCAAACATAAGTATCATGACACAAACTGTTCAGTCTGTTTGATAGCAACTATAGGAGTTCAGACATATTTTATGTTTCCAACCTCTTTTACTAGAAATGTGTTGTCCATTCAGTCTGTGGAATTGAATATCTCTTTTTACTAACTCGCTCTTTTTAGTGATTGACAACAAAAACAGCATTTACATGGTAGTAGAAAGTTTATAAGACGTTCAGAATAAATTTGATAATGCAAGATGTTCTCACCTCATCCTTCAGTGTCACTCTTTGTGTTTTTGTTGAACATGTTTAGTTGACCCAATGTGAAATTGATCTTTAGATTAAGCATTGTGAGCTGCAGCCTGTGTTCACTTCTGGACACAAAGTGGAAGTTCACACGTTGAATAAGGGTTAAGCAGACTGTTTGAGCTTTGCAGTAGCAAAACTTATAGTTTAGGTATTAGATAAGTGTTACCTGAGTTGTTTTAGGATTATTCAGATGAAACACTTTGATTAAGCTTGGATAACACAACCTTACATTCAGCACTTGTAGTTAACTCCAGTAAAATGTGTCAAATTTTGACCTACTTTATGCAATTATTGAAGAAAATAAGCCACACTGTACTTCAGTCAATGTTTTGACTGAAGTACTTGTATTTAGTTGATTTAGACATTAGACATTAACTGACTGTAGCACCATACAGTCAGTTACTGTGAAACTGTGAACTTTCGCAAGTTCACAGTTTAACTTTTGTTCTTTAATATATCATTCCTCATCTTGATATACACTAATAAGATCAAATATTTTCCACCAGCTGAAATTAAACCACTGCAGCAGATGTCCACTGTATTGAGTTTTCCGGGCATCTCAGGCCGGGCTGCATTTTGACGCATGTTGTTTTATGGGAAACAATGACAAGTCCTGGAGGTTAAACAGTATTGTCAACAATCATTACACAAATGTTGAAGTACTGCATGTAATCCACACTGTCTTGAGATAATTCAGAGTGGGCAGCATCCTCCTTCAATCAACAGCAGAGTAATAACTACAGAGCTTTCTCATTTCACAGCTGTCCTGGTGTGGGAGTGGTTCAAAGCCCTGTTTGCACTTGGAGGAGCTTAAACCGGATGATATTTGAGAACATACCAGCTAGCTTTGTATTTGTTTTTAAACATATAGCCTTCCAACGTGAAAATAACTTTACTTTAAATTGAAAAGTAGGAACATTTTACAGAGAACTTCCAACTTACTCGTATTATAGCTCAAGGCTGTCACTCTATAAGCATGGTCCCAATATTCTGCTATTTTGATTTATTTTGATAATGCTTTACAAATCAAAATGTGTAGATATGAAAAGTTTATTCTTCCATTTCCATTTTTTCAGTCATTTTGTGCTCTTACTTTTGACAGGAATTTAAATTAATATTGTTTATAATATATTTCTGTATTAGTTTTAGTTTTTGGTTTTGTGCTGTTTTCTGTTTGTATTTGTTTTCTTTTGGTTTTTCTTAAGCATTGTGTGTTTTTCACTTGAAAGAATGGAAAGGCTAAAAATGACTGAAATAAATTCCAATACAACACACAGAAACATGCAGTAAGATGAAAGAAAACTTTGGAAAGCACGAGGAGGAAAGACAAGGTGAGTAAAGTGCAGTGACTACATTGGAATAAGATCAATGCCAGATCTCATTCATGTAAACGTGACTGCAGGAAAAGAATTATGACAATCAAGGATGCAGCTCTGTCATTTCAGAAGTGCATCCTGGTCCATTCATAGTTCAACACAATTAAGATAATGAAATGGGTACTATAACTAGAAGAGAGCAAATATTAACTTCTGGTGACGTACTTCTGTGTTATTCAACCATCCATTCTTTCATTGACTTTTGTGACTTTTGTCAAAAAAACAAACAAAAAAAAAAAACGATTTTGGGGGTTTAACAAAGAAGAAGGGTGTGAGACTAAACAGAATTGGTTCAGGATCAGGTTTTGTATCAGAATTTTTTATTCCATCCCTTTTCACTTCCTTTCTATCCAAGTAAACAAACTATTTTATAACCATGGGCCTAAACCATTAACATATGCTGTTTTGAATTGCATAAAGCTTTCAGAAATGTAGAAAATAATCAGAAACAATTATTATCTTCTGAGAACTCTGAATTATGTTCTCCATAAATTTAGTTGTCTAATGAAATATGATGGGTGCTGCTCAATTCTCTCCTTCACTGTTTCATTGAATCTTACTTCAAAACAGGCATGGTGTCTGATAAATCTCTTTGAAAGTCTGCACATTTGAGTATATACATACTTTCAAAATTTAAAAAATGTTAAATAATTTTCTATAACCTACGCATTGTTTATCATAAAGAAATGTGGCTACATAATTGAACATGACAACAACATCTATCATCATGAGGTCACTTAGGTATCTTTTTTGATCAGGGGTCATGATATATCCTTTTTTACGAGTCAACAGGTCAAATTTCTGTTCTGGCCTCAAAGTTTTTCATACTAAAAGTTAATTAAATAACTAATTTTAGTGTTAATAACCTTTGAATGTACCCAGTTTAGCATTTTTCTAAGTTGTGTTTCTGTTGTAATTTCCCTGTGATATTACTAACCTTGTAATGTAAGGTGCATTTAGAAAAGAAACAAACAGTCAAAGAGATTTATTGGACTCCATCTCCGTTTCAAAAATATTCCTACATAAAGGGCAATTATATTTGTTCAATAAAGAGATGAGGAGGATATAAGAATAATTTATATTGGACTTTTGAAAGGCGTCAGGCAGTCATGCAAATGTTTGCCATGACCTGGCAGTAAAACTTCATGTCCCATTTGGACAGAGGGTGTGAACAAAGAAATTTTGCTGTCTATTTAAATGGCAGCCAGGTACGATTGACCATTTCTAGTGCTGATGACAGCGAGCCCACAGTGGCAATCATGAGGTGGAGATCTGCGTTGTGGACTTTCCTTGTGCTATCTGTCGCCACTTTCTCTGAGGTCCAAACCATACTGGGTAAGATTCCAACTTTACACACAAAGGAATGATTTTCTGATGAAGAAAAACACAGTGAAGATTTTCATGGATGTCTTATTGGTTTCTTTGTTTCTACTTTCAACTGAGTGTAGAGTTTCAAGATTTAATTAGAAATCCTCTTTTAGTTTCCAACCATGTCAGCAGCATCTGCAGCACATGGGGCAGAGATCACTTCAAGACCTTCGATGGTGATGTGTACCAGTTTCCCGGCATGTGTGAATACAACCTGATCTCCAACTGCCACGACTCCTATCAGCTCTTCTCAGTGCACATAAAGAAAGCAGAAAAGGACGGAAACCCGACCATCAGCTACTTGGCAATCACCATCAATGAACTTTTGTTTCACATCAGCAAGAGCTGGGTCACTGTCAACTATGAGAAGTGAGTAAAATGAAGAGCTAAAGCTGAAAAAGCCACAGATATGTTGGTCTCACAGTAAAAAACAAAATCAAATGTCTATTAAATGTTTTCTTTTACCAGAGTCCCTCTACCTTATTACAAGGCAGGAGTGCAAGTGAAAAATAATGCTGCTTACATCAAGTTTCAGAGCAAAGTTGGGTTCACTGTCATGTGGAATGGAGAAGATGCTGTGATGGTAAAAACCTACCTTTCAAACAAATGAAGATTTATAATCAAATGTACTGTTTTCCAATGATAGTTGGTGTTTCCTTTGAAAGGCAACTTATTAGGTTCAGTTAATCTGAATATTTTACATTCTATTGGTCATTTTTTAGCACATTGATGATCTATTGTCTTTTTTTTTTTTGCAATGGTATTTCTGGTATTAATAAAATTTTAGTTTTAGTTTATTAAAACTAAAACTAAACGATTTAGTTTTAGAACTCTTTTTTTGTACATGTTTTAGGTGGAAATTGATGCTGACTTTGCAAACCGAACTTGTGGACTTTGTGGAGACTTCAACGGTGTCCCAGTATACAATGAGTTCATTCTTCATGGTATGTATAGGGTGATTTAATCTGAGTTGATTCTTTTAGATTCTGTATTATGACAGTCTGATCTGATCTGATCTGATCGCTCACAGATCGTAAAATCAGCCCCATTGAGTTTGGCAACAAATACAAAGCCCACCACCCAAACGATGAGTGCGAGGACCCTTATGAGGAGGAATTACTGGAGGATGTGACTGTCTCAGATTCCTGCAAGGAATTTGTGAGTTTGTTATTCAATTAATACCTGCACATTTATAACATTTTAATAAGTACCCACAAGTTAACTTCACTCCTGTTTTTCTTTTTTCTTTTTCTCTACAGCTAACTGTCTGTGAAAACATGTTTTTGTCAGAGTCCTGGAGCTCATGCACTAAACTGATTAACCCTGAAGTTTACATCCAGGCCTGTGTAAAGGACATGTGTGGCTGCAAGAACAATACCAATGACTTCTGTGCCTGCAGCACGCTGTCTGAGTTTTCTCGACAGTGTTCCCATGCAGGAGGACAGCCTCCCAACTGGAGGACAACTCAGTTCTGTGGTAAGAGTGTCAGTCTTTCTGTAGCTTTTGGATATGATGTGGCGAGATTCTGTTAACTGGAATTATCAGAGCAAGAAATAAATGTAAAATTTCAGTTAAAAACTTTGTGAAACAAAAACATGTTTTCTTAAAAATGTCATATTCAGTCAGGTCAATCAAAATGTTGTAGAGACATTTTTTGCATTACATTGCCATTAATTCATTTATAGTGCCTAATGTTACAAAAATAAGAATAGCTTTAAATTCACTTTTTCCATAAAAACACATAAATTAAAACCCTCCTTCGCCTATCTTAATTCTCACAACTCATTGTCACAGCCAAAGAATGCCCTTACAACATGGTGTATGAAGAAAGTGGTTCCCATTGCATGGATACTTGCACACATCAGGACACAAGTTCACTCTGTGAGGACCACAAAATGGATGGCTGCTTCTGTCCTTCTGGTTAGTTCATATAACATTTTAGATTAATTGATCGGTCTAGATTTTTTAAATAAAATTCCACTGAAATAAAAAATGCCTTTCCTCAGGGACGGTGTTTGATGATATTTCTGAGAGAGGCTGTATTCCTCAGTCTGAATGTCAGTGCAAGCATGACAAAATCTACAGCCCTGGAGAGGTTTACCGACAAGATCAAGAGGAATGGTATGTCAGATGCTTAGCCATGTATACAGACTGTGTAAATTAAAGTCTTTTATGTTAACTATAAATATATATTTTATTTCAGCACATGCTTTGAGGGAATGTGGGATTGCATCACTCTAGAAACACCGGCTACATGCGCAGTTGAACAAGGTTCATATTTCACTACTTTTGATGGGAAAACTTACACTTTCCATGGGGATTGTTACTACACTCTGGCAAAGGTGGAAAGCAAGGTAAATGAGCAATTCAATAACATGCTTAGTGCAGCAAGATAAGAGTTTTCTTTTTTTATTCAATTATGATTTCAATGTACATTTTAGGACGGAGCGAGCCCAAACTTTACCCTCCTGGCCCAGCTGGTGCCTTGTGCTCACCAACAGTTTGACACATGTCTGAAGTCTCTTAAAATCCTGCTAAACAATGACAGAAATAGCGTGAGTAAAATAACATAACCATTTAATAAGATTAAACTGTGAAAACTTATTTGACTCATTTTTGTTTCCTCAGGTGCTATCATTCACCTCTGATGGTGTAGTTCAACAGAACATGCAGACTGTCACTTTGCCGTACCAATCAGGTAGGTCAGACCATCAAAAAGTCTGAATTAAACAGTATTCTTCCAGGTTCCATTTAAATATAAGTCTGAGATTATATTAATCTGTTTACTTTAGGAGACATCGACATTTTCCACGCCTCATCCTTTCACATCATGCTGCAGACCAGATTTGGGTTGCAGATTCAGATCCAGCATGTCCCTCTCATGCAAATCTACATCAGCCTGGAGCAAAGTTACAGATCAAAGACACGTGGTGAGTTTTGAGCATCAGAATGCTCATTTGTCTCAACAACAAAAGTTTATATGCTGGTTGTAAAACATTGTTTGCAACTTCCATCACTAGTCAGTGTCTAAAATAACAGCTTGGAGCTGACTACAAAAAGATTACAACTGTGCATTTGCTAAACAGAAATTAGAGTCTAATAGAAGACACTGATAATTTTGATTGTGTCAACATTATCCCCCGTGAGAAACACTAAAACATATCTTTTCTTCATCTTTTCTTCAGTTTTCTTTTCAAAATGTTAAAATAATTGATGTCTTCAGGTTTATGTGGGAACTTCAACATGATCTTGAGTGATGAAATGAAGACTCCTCAGGGGATCGTGGAGGGAACTGCAGTGACCTTCAGCAACTCTTGGAAGGCTAACCTCATGTGCTCAGACACTGAGGAAAGACTTGATGATCCATGTTCCCTCAGTTTGGAAAATGGTAACTAACAATTGTGGATTTTTTATTCCTTTGAAAGTTATGGTCTGCTCTTAGTTGCCAAGTCTTATGTTTTAAATAACAGTTCAGCTGTAGAGATTGAAATTAAAACTATTGTTCTCCCCCCTCTTCCCTTTAGAGATGTATGCCAAACACTGGTGCGCCTTACTTGTGAGTCCAGACAGTGCTTTTGCCCAGTGCCGATCGGTGGTGGATCCCGAGATGTTTCACAAGGTATAAAAAAAATATTTTAAAAATTCTATCACGTTTAACAGCTGCTCTTGATCTTCTGCAACCCAACAACAAGCTAAGATAGTTCAGATTAAACATTAAAACTGCTATTTATTTTAACAAATAAAGGTTTTTTCATGTCTACCTGTGTTTTAAGGATGATCTGTACATTATACGTAGAAATATCCAGTTCAGATTTGACATTCCTGGGGATTTTAGATTTTGATCTAAAGAGAACAAGACACAGTCCTGATTCCTCACTAAAAGTAAGGTAACCCTTCACTGAAGTGCTCTATCAAAAGGAGCATATAATGACTTCAACCACTCATATTTTCTTAAGGCACTTACCTTGTTTTAGGTTTTGATTGACAATAAACATTAAAGGATTGATTTGACATACAAATAATTGATAGAAAACTTAATTGAGGCGCCCCAAAGGCTGTGCAACCTGGACAAAGAGCCATAATGCTCATTTTCAGTAATCACCACTTATTATATTTGGTGGAGCAATCATTTTTCTGAGTGTGTTTTCTGTCTCCTGCAGCGATGTATCTACTCCACCTGTAGTTGTGAGAAGAGCGAGGCGTGTTTGTGTGCCGTCTTCTCTTCTTATGCTCGAGCTTGTGCAGAAAAGGGAGTTTTCCTGACAAACTGGAGAGAGAATGTGTGTGGTAAGAGCATAATTTTTTATGTTGTGAATAATGATTATTAAAGTGTTATCGCCCTCATTTGTAAGACATGAAAATTCTAAGCAATCATCTTCTTGTAATCCACAAAACAGATACAGACACAAAGAGCTGCCCAGCATCTCAGACCTTCTCTTACACACATCAGAGATGCCAGCTGACATGCAGGTCTTTGAGCTCGGAGCAGCAGAGCTGCACCTCGGACTTCTTACCTGTGGACGGCTGCTCCTGTGCTGAGGGTCTCTACTTGAATGAAAATGGCCTTTGTGTTCCAGTGGAAAAATGTTCCTGCTTCTATAATGACAATTACATTAATCCAGGGACATCCATCAACATCAGAGATGAGCACTGGTGATTAAATGAAAACTAAATTTGTGGTATCTGTCAGTTTTTATCATAATATCCTTCATGTACCTTACAGGATTTTTAATGTCTTCTTCTAGTGTGTGCAATAATGGAATACTTCATTGTCGTTCTTGGAGAAGCCACGTGTCATGTTAGTTTGTTTCTACTCTCCTCTCCCTTTTATAGCTCCCTTATTCGGTTGATTGACTATAAAGTAAAATGATTCTTTTTTTTGTTATAGTGTGTCCTTATCCAAAAGTTTTTTTCAACTGTTCCTCTGCGACCACAGGAGAACTTGGACTAAAGTGTACTAAAGCTTGTTCGAATCTGGAAAGTGATGAATGTGTGAGTAGATGTTATTAAAGCCACTGAGCCTCAGTGAGTTTATCCAATAATTATTTCTGAGATATCTGTGGATTGTCTTTTTTTAATTGTAAATTCCAAGTGTTTTTATAGTATGAAAACAAATTTAACAAAAATGACAAAGGTTTCTTGTTTCAAATTCTTACAATCTTTCTCCCCTCCTAGGTTTTTACAGAGTGTGAGTCTGGCTGTCGGTGTCCCGAAGGCCTTCTTGAAGACGGCAAAGGGAACTGTGTGAAAGAGGCTGACTGTCCTTGTAAGCATAACGGACATATTTTTGCTCCCGGAGCAGTGATTCCTAACCTGTGCAATACCTGGTAAGCACATATTTGAAATACAATTATAATTTGTATAATGTATACCTTGTTTCAATGTCAAGTTGTTACAATGTTACTTTGCAGTTTATTTAGAAACTATTCAACAATTTATCACAATTTCTTTGCAATCTAGCAATTGTAAAAGTGGAAAATGGCAGTGCACTGAGAAAAAATGCCCAGCTTCCTGCATTATTTATGGAAGTGGGCACTACAACACATTTGATCAAAGGCCATATGGATTTCAGGGTGAATGTGGTTACATCGCTGTCGCGGTAAATAAAATTAATGACTGTTGGAGATTATTACTCACACACACACACACACACACACACACTGAATGCTTAACGTAAGTTTTTCTTTTTAAGAATAAATGTGGCAACAAAACAGCTGAAAACAACTTTGGAGTTATTACAGAAAATGTACCCTGTGGCTCTTCGGGAACCACCTGCTCCAAAACTGTCAGAATTCAACTTGGGGTAAGTCCAGACAGAATATTTCTGAGCCTAAAGCAGTGGAATGTTACATTTCAGAGCTATTTGCAAGAAAGAGGTTATGTTATGTTAATAATAGCTACTGAAACAGAAATCTCTTTTGGGTTCTAGCGAACAGAAATCAAACTAATGAAGGGTAAATACGTAGAGGAAGATCTGGGACATGGCGTCCTGATTCAGTACAGAATAAGGAGGGTCGGCTTGTACCTGGTGGTAGAATCAAAAATTGGTCTGGCGGTGATATGGGATCGAAAAACAGCTGTTCGCATCCTTCTGGAGCCCCAGCACAGCGTGAGTAACAGTCAATATTTATTAAGAATGACAGGAATCTTTTACAAATGGATATCACATTTTCTTTAAAAATGTATTTTGTGACAAATGACTTGCCTGGTGTGACTGTTTGCACAGGGTTCAGTGTGTGGCTTGTGTGGAAATTTTGATGGAAATGGACTGAACGACTTCACCACCCAGGGTCAGCTGGTAGTGAGCAACCCTCTAGAGTTTGCAAACAGCTGGAAAGTTCAGAGCACTTGCCCAGATAAGGAAGAGATTGTGGATTCTTGTGTAGCTGCACCGATGAGACATCAATGGGCAAAAATGATGTGCAGCATCGTAACAGGGCAGACATTCAAAGACTGCCACTCTAAGGTCTGAATAATTTAGTTCTATTTTTTGCAATAAAAAAATTAAACATGCTCCATTTTCTTATATTGGTTTGTTTTATTTTGTAAACAAACAGGTTGATCCCCACCCTTTCTATGATAACTGTGTGAAAGACTCGTGTGCCTGCGACACTGGAGGAGACTGTGAGTGTTTCTGCTCAGCTGTCGCAGCCTACGCTCAGGCTTGCAATGAGGCTGGAGTTTGTGTTAGCTGGAGAACCCCAGACATTTGCCGTGAGTAAACTATAACACTCTTTGATTAAAATGATGCTTTTGTCTTTGTGGCACCATGTTCATCTCTGCAGAGACTTTGGTCGAAATGGCTTTAAAATTGCTTGTCATCACCATAAACAAAGCATTCCTTCCTTAGCTACTCACTTATGAAATGCTTGCATCTTGGATTCTTAACCTTATTTTTGAAAATGTAATAATTTCAGCATGAACGTCCTTACGCTCTTACTCAAAACGTTATCTCTAAAGAATATATCTATCACAAGACTGTTGAATTTTGAAGAAGTCCTTGAATTTTAACGAATGACTCTTATACTTACATGTAATGTAAATTGTGTTCCCTTACAAAGTGTACTCAAAAGTGAACATTTGGAGTTTGGTTCAAAACATTTAGATTTAAATTATTCTGTTTTTTAAGACATACATCATTTCATTTCATATACAGTGAAAGCTTTGTATACATATTAATTTTGCTCCAATAGCTACAGTAAATTTTATCTTGTAAATGTACCTCAGTAAATGTAACTAGTTACAACCCACCTCTTAATATATTAAGACTTAGTTCCAATGCCTCCACCTATTTCTTGTCAAAACATGCTAAGTACCCATAATTTTGATAATTATGGGTATTGATTTCAATTATTTCATCGTTGTAGGATGAAATAATGATGAAACAATAAATAATGACATTGAACACAGTTTTATACAATTTTTTTGTGAAAGAACAAACACAATTCAATTTTAGCTTCAGGAAATACATCAAGGTTTGTTGTCAATCCTAGAGGATTTTCCACTGGGCACAATCCACACAGCAATGGGAAATTTCAGCATCACTGGATTTCCAGTGCTGTGCTTCAAAATGGAAGGTCCACTTGGAATCTCTTAATACTTTGTTGAACCTTCTCTGTCCGGTTGCAGAGAGACATCACTCTACTTGTAGCGATCAATAGTCTTCTGAAATAATTCCTGATATATGTTTGCTGTCAGAAATAGTACCAATTTTTCAAATTAGTTAATTTGGGTGCACAGATCTGTGTATATACATTGGAAAAGTGTCAAGAAACCTACTAATGGAAGACTACAGTTCTTTTAATAAAAAGTATTGCATTTGAATAATGCCAAAACACAATGATGACTATAAAAAATGCACATTTTCTTCACAAATGTTAATGAAATTGGTTTGTAAGTATGTATTTGAGGCTGTGTCTGCGATTTGAACCTGTCGATGGAAGAATTAAGAACACCTAATTCTTGTTTTGTACACACATTAAAGTTGCTTTTTGTGCAGACAAGAAAGTGAACAAGCTTTCAAATGTGTTTTTAATCAACTATGTGTTTGTGAAATAAAGAAAGCCACCTGTTGTTTATTAACCCTCCAACAGCCCTAAGAGGGGTCAGGTGGACCTTGCGTGAGATTTTTACCCTATGTGCTGTCCCATCGGGGCCACAGTATGTTTTTACAATCCCCATTTCTTCTCCATTGTCCAACTGTGATACCTGCCTCACTCTTCCTGAGTGACAAACTAGGACTGTGGGAAAGATAAATCTAGAATCATAATTGAATTATTGGTATAGGTTCTTAGTTGAGATCTTGGTACTACTGTACGTTCTATTGCTTCTGCTTCAGAGACACATACTGGATGATTAATCTCAGTCTCTCAGGAATATTAAATCAATACTTAACACCTGACTAAAACATGATAATTCCATCAAACAATACAGAAAACAAAAATTAAAGTTTCTATAAAGGTTGTAAACACTTAAAAAATATATATATTTCAGTTCAAAATTGGTTTAATTAAAAATCTTATTCAAATCAGACAAGATCAAATATTCTTCAATGATTTGTGAATTTTATCTTCCATAATAAAATTATATTGTCTTTATCCAGGTAATTTTAAGAAATGTATCACATTGTTTTTAACATTTCCGAATGTTACTGACATCTGCTATGCTTTCATTTTTAGCTGTTTTTTGTGATTACTATAACAACCCAGATGATTGTACATGGCACTACAGCCCTTGCCACACACCTTGTTACAAGACCTGTTTGAACCCACAAGGAATTTGTAACAACCCGATACCTAATCTGGAGGGTAAGAATACCATTCAAGATCGAATTTTTATTTTAGCATTGTATCTATGTAATGTACAACATATTTGATGTGCTCTTTACAGGTTGTTATCCAGTATGCCCAGAAGATAAACCAATTTTTGATGAGAAGAATCAGACCTGTGTGGAAGAATGTGCCTATTGCTTGTACAATGGGACAATATATGAAGATAATGATGTGATATACAATGTCACTGATAACATGGGAATGTGCTACTATGCAATCTGCATTAATACAACTGTGATACACACAAGTGAACCATGTGCAACAAGCCCAACAACAACTTCTCCAACGAAACCTACAACTTTAGAGACACCAACAACAACAAAAGTTACTACTCCCCCTACACCAACCCCTTCAGCAACTCCAGAGCCAAGCACCAAAACAAAAGCTCCCCCTACGACAACTACGACATCTGCACCTCCCCCTACGACAACTACAGAGCCAACTACGACAACTGCACCTCCTACTACGACAACTCCAAAGCCTCCCACAACTACAACTCCCACTACGACAACTCCAAAGCCTACTACAACTGCTCCTACAACAACTACAGAGCCAACAACAACCACAACAACTACAACTGCACCTCCCTCTACCACAACAACTTCTGTCATAACTCCATGCCTTCCAACAACTTGTGAGTGGTCTGACTGGTATAATGTGCATAACCCAAGCACAGACAAAAATGACTGGGAAACCTATGAAAACATCACAAACAGTGGTCAAACTGTATGTAAAGATCCAATGGAAATTGATTGTAGGTCAGCAGTTTTACCAGACATGGACTTTGAGGAGTATTTGAAAGAAACTCTGCAGGTCGTAAGTTGTGATATAAACTATGGCTTAATCTGTAAAAAAGAAGACCAGCCAAAGCGCCCAGGAAAGTGTTTTGACTACAAATTCAGATTGTGCTGTCCAGTATGTGAAACAACAACGATTCCTACGACAACCACAAAAACTACAACTACAACTCCCCCTACAACAACTACAGAGCTTCCCACAACCACAACTACAACTCCCACTACGACAACTACAGAGCCAACAACCACAACTACAACTCCTCCTACGACAACTACAGAGCCTCCCGCAACTACAACTCCCACTACGACAACTCCAAAGCCTCCTACAACCACAACTACAACTGCCCCTACAACAACTACAGAGCCTCCTACAACCACAACTACAACTCCTCCTACGACAACTACAGAGCCAACAACAACCACAAAAACTACAACGGCACCTCCCACTACGACAACTCCAAAGCCTCCCACAACTACAACTCCCACTACGACAACTACAACCACAAAACCTACAACTGCACCTCCCACTACGACAACTCCAGAGCCTCCCACAACCACAACTCCCACTACGACAACTCCAAAGCCTCCTACAACCACAACTACAACTCCCACTACAACAACTCCAAAGCCTCCCACAACCACAACTACAACTCCCCCTACAACAACTCCAAAGCCTCCTACAACCACAACTACAACTCCTCCTACGACAACTACAGAGCCAACAACAACCACAAAAACTACAACGGCACCTCCCACTACGACAACTCCAAAGCCTCCCACAACTACAACTCCCACTACGACAACTACAACCACAAAACCTACAACTGCACCTCCCACTACGACAACTCCAGAGCCTCCCACAACTACAACTCCCACTACGACAACTCCAAAGCCTCCTACAACCACAACTACAACTCCCCCTACGACAACTACAGAGCCAACAACAACCACAAAAACTACAACTGCACCTCCAACTACGACAACTACAGAGCTTCCGACAACCACAACTACAACTGCCCCTACGACAACTACAGAGCCAACAACCACAACTACAACTCCTCCTACGACAACTACAGAGCCAACAACAACCACAAAAACTACAACTGCACCTCCCACTACGACAACTCCAAAGCCTCCCACAACTACAACTCCCACTACGACAACTCCAAAGCCTACTACAACTGCTCCTACAACAACTACAGAGCCAACAACAACCACAACAACTACAACTGCACCTCCCTCTACCACAACAACTTCTGTCATAACTCCATGCCTTCCAACAACTTGTGAGTGGTCTGACTGGTATAATGTGCATAACCCAAGCACAGACAAAAATGACTGGGAAACCTATGAAAACATCACAAACAGTGGTCAAACTGTATGTAAAGATCCAATGGAAATTGATTGTAGGTCAGCAGTTTTACCAGACATGGACTTTGAGGAGTATTTGAAAGAAACTCTGCAGGTCGTAAGTTGTGATATAAACTATGGCTTAATCTGTAAAAAAGAAGACCAGCCAAAGCGCCCAGGAAAGTGTTTTGACTACAAATTCAGATTATGCTGTCCAGTATGTGAAACAACAACGATGCCTACGACAACCACAAAAACTACAACTACAACTCCCCCTACAACAACTACAGAGCCAACAACCACAACTACAACTCCTCCTACGACAACTACAGAGCCAACAACAACCACAACTACAACTCCTCCTACAACAACTACAGAGCCAACTACAACCACAAAAACTACAACTGCACCTCCCACTACGACAACTCCAAAGCCTCCCACAACCACAACCACAACTACAACTCCGACTACGACAACTCCAAAGCCTCCCACAACCACAACTACAACTCCCACTACGACAACTCCAAAGCCTCCCACAACCACAACTACAACTCCCACTACGACAACTCCAAAGCCTCCCACAACTACAACTCCCACTACGACAACTCCAAAGCCTCCTACAACCACAACTACAACTCCTCCTACGACAACTACAGAGCCAACAACAACCACAACTACAACTCCTCCTACAACAACTACAGAGCCAACTACAACCACAAAAACTACAACTGCACCTCCCACTACGACAACTCCAAAGCCTCCCACAACCACAACCACAACTACAACTCCGACTACGACAACTCCAAAGCCTCCCACAACCACAACTACAACTCCCACTACGACAACTCCAAAGCCTCCCACAACCACAACTGCAACTCCCACTACGACAACTCCAAAGCCTCCCACAACTACAACTGCACCTCCCACTACAACAACTCCAGAGCCTCCTACAACCACAACTACAACTCCTCCTACGACCACTACAGAGCCAACAACAACCACAACTACAACTCCTCCTACGACAACTACAGAGCCAACTACAATCACAAAAACTACAACTGCACCTCCCACTACGACAACTCCAAAGCCTCCCACAACTACAACTCCCACTACGACAACTACAGAGCCAACTACAACCACAAAACCTACAACTGCACCTCCCACTACGACAACTCCAGAGCCTCCCACAACCACAACTACAACTCCCACTACGACAACTACAGAGCCAACAACAACCACAAAAACTACAACTGCACCTCCCACTACGACAACTCCAAAGCCTCCCACAACCACAACTACAACTCCCACTACGACAACTACAGAGCCAACTACAACCACAAAAACTACAACTGCACCTCCCACTACGACAACTCCAGAGCCTCCTACAACCACAACTACAACTCCCACTACGACAACTACAGAGCCAACTACAACCACAAAAACTACAACTGCAGCTCCCACTACGACAACTCCAAAGCCTCCCACAACCACAACTACAACTCCCACTACGACAACTCCAAAGCCTCCCACAACTACAACTCCCACTACCACAACTACAGAGCCAACTACAACCACAAAAACTACAACTGCACCTCCCACTACGACAACTCCAAAGCCTCCCACAACCACAACTACAACTCCCACTACGACAACTCCAAAGCCTCCCACAACCACAACTACAACTCCCACTACGACAACTACAGAGACAACTACAACCACAAAAACTACAACTGCACCTCCTACTACGACAACTCCAAAGCCTCCCACAACCACAACTATTACTCCCCATACGGCACCTCCAGAGCCTCCTACAACCACAACTACAACTCTCCCTACGACAACTCCAGAGACAACTACAACAAAAACAACTACACCTACAATTAGCACTACCTCAGTATCAATTGTTACTGGCCCGACAATTTCAACAGTAACATTTGTAGCTACACCCCAAGTTGGGAATACAACCCAAACATCTGAAGCAACACCTTCAACACCAACTTCATCAAGTTCCACGACAGAGTGCTCCTGTGTTTTTAATGGCACAGTTTATCAGCCCGGTAATGAATAATTTTAGCTTTTTCTTCTGTTTATTCTATATATTATAACTCTAACTGTCTTTCTTTTTTTTTACCACTGTTTCAGGGGATGTAATATTTTTAATGTACCCCATTGGATCAGGCATTTGTCTCACAATGATTTGTTCTGATGTTTGTGAAATTCATAACAACACTGAAATGTGTGGGAGTACCTCAACCTTGTCACCCACTCCCACTCCCACACCCCCCACTCCTACGTGTGATGATTGGGATGTTGTTGTAAGACATTTTACATCTAATTCATGTTCAAATTAGTATTGGATTTCAGATTTTTCTGAAGCATATTTTTTCTAGCTATTTGCACTGACCTTTTTATATTTGTTTTTCTGAATACCCAAATATGTATAACTAGTTGTTTTTAACACTTATTTTTGTCTACAGCAAAATGAGACCTTCTTCTTGTGCAACTGCACTATGGCCAGATGCATTGAGAACAACACAATTGAAATAATTCCATATGAGTGTCCACCCCTCCAGAACATAACTTGTGCCAATGAAAAGAAACCAGTTCTTGCGTATGATGAGTACCACTGCTGCCAACAATATGTTTGTGACTGTAAGTTATTCTATATGCACTGATGGATTTAAGTTTCTTTTTTAATCCAATATGTTCAAATTAATTGTAATAAAAACCACTACAGAGATTGTCCTTGCCCACACCCTTCACCATCTACAATAACTCTTTAATTAAATGAGTTACAAAACCATTTAAGTTCCCTTTGGGATCAATAAAGTGTATTGGAATTTGATGTTGTATACTTTTGCTTTCTAGGTGTATGCGAAGGCTGGGGAGATCCTCATTACATCACATTTGATGGGTTATACTACAGTTATCAAGGAAATTGTACTTACGTTTTGATGAAGGAGATCACAGAAAAATATCATTTGAAGATCTATGTTGACAATGTATTTTGTGATCCTACTGAAGACGTTTCTTGTCCAAGATCAATAATTATAGCATATGGATTTCAAGTTGTCACACTCATCAATCATAACCTTGTCGGAGCTCCACAATTAGAGGTAACACTCAGTTGTCTCTAACTCGTTTGACATGATATCTTTGACAAGTGTCATCAGAATATTGCCAATATATAATTTTTGCCTGAATGCATTATAGTTTTTTTGTCTTTCCTTATTGTATACTTTCAGGTAATAAAAAGTGGTGAAAAATTGAAGCTACCCTACGCACAACAAGGTATTAAGATTATGAGTTCTGGTATTAACTTGGTTTATGAGATCCCTGTGCTAAATGTGGTAGTTACATTTGGAATGACTGGCTTTAGTGTCAACCTGCCATATCAGTACTTTGGAAGCAACACAGAGGGTCATTGTGGTAAGAAATCTCTCTCAAATCTGTACTTTGGTCAGTCTTTAGGCTTGACATTAACTGTAACTGTTTAAAATCTTTGTTAGGGACATGCACCAACAATCAAGCCGATGACTGTAAGTTGCCGACAGGCGAACTGCTGGAAAATTGTGCAGTGATGGCAGACTATTGGCCAGCAAATGACATCTATCAACCTAACTGCCCAACACCACCTGTAGTACCCACTCAAGTTCCTGAACCACCCCTAGAACCAACTCCATGCAAGCCAGAGTCCATTTGTGATCTGCTGAAGAGCAGGTAGGCATGTCATGACACATTGATTATTTCTTAGCCCTCCAGGAAATTATTTCTTAAATAAGACTAAATGACTTAATTTTGCTTTTATTTTTATTTTTCAGTGTTTTTGCAGAATGTCATCCATTGGTTTCCCCAGACAATTTCTACAGAGGTTGTGTTTATGATAGTTGCCATGTTTCGAATCCTGCAGTAGAGTGCACAAGTTTGCAAACTTATGCTGCTGCCTGTGCTCAGGCTGGAATTTGCATCCACTGGAGAAACCACACCAAAATATGTGGTAAGACAACCTTCATCATATTATTTCTACTGAGAATGCAGATTGAATTGGGAGAGTATTTTTATATTTGCATTACTTAGCACTCAACATACAGGACAACAAAACATATTGTACACTGTGTTACCAATTTCTTTTTAAGTTTGGGGGTCGTTTTGTTTCCAACAGCTACTGACTGTCCATCAGACAAAGTTTATAAACCTTGTGGCCCTGCAGAACAGCCCACCTGTGAAGACAAGTATGTTGTCACACAGATTTACATTTGCTTTGATTGTGATGTTTGCATGTTTCCGAACACTTCCTGATAACAAAAAGTGGCATTAAAGCTTGTTTAGCCAGTAAAATAATATTCTTATCTGAACATTGTAATTTCATTTTTTCAGTGCCGATGAATCAACCACTACGTTTATTACTGAGGGCTGCTTCTGTCCTGATGGAATGAAACTCTTCAACAAAGACTCAGGAATATGTGTTGAAAAGTGTGGTAAGTAGCAGTTATCTCCCTGAATTCTACAACTGGATTGAATTTGCTCAGTCAGTCAAATACAAATAAATACTGGATTGCTCTGTATTTGTCAATAGGATGTCTCGATCCTGAAGGCATTCCTCGAGAGGTGAGACAAAATGACTACTTATGCTTACTGTCTGTAAAATCTTAAATGCTACTGCCTCCTTACCAAGCAACTTTGGTTTACTCTTTCAGTTTGATGAGAGGTTTGAGTACAAATGCCAGGACTGCATTTGTGAAGAGTCTACCAAAACTGTGACTTGCAAACCAAAGACTTGCCCAGCACCACCCACTGCTAACTGCACTGATCCAGGGTTTGTTGTTGTGAACCAAACCAATCCTGCGGACCCCTGTTGCTATGCCTACATTTGTCGTAAGACGCCTATCATCAATTTACATTTTTGACTAATTTGTTGAACTATTATTTATCACAGAATGTTGTACTTTTTTTCATCTTACATAGAATGCGACATGAACAGATGCCCAGGAAACAGCATGAACTGTCCAGTTGGATACAAACCAGTCATCAGTGTTCCAGAGGGAAAATGCTGTCCAGAACATACATGTGGTGAGTTCAGTTTGAACGTTTATTCAATCAAACCATTAAAAAAAGACAACAAGTAGACTATAAGAATTTGGGATTAAATTAAATAAAACAAACAGATTCACACCAAATATGGAAAATGTGGGATTTAAGAAAACAGAGGGCTATCGATCTGTACAGTTGTCAAGATTTAACATCTTATTGTGATATAAATGTGGAAACAGGGAGAGAAGGAAAGGAGTTCAGGTTCTATGCTGGTTGACTGTTTTAAGGGTCCGATAGTGGAGGATCACCTGGAGGGATGGTCTACATTTCTGAGAAAAAAAAATAATCCAAAAATGTGGAAAAAAATCCACAGAAATTATTTATTTTTTTCCGGTGGATTAAATTTGTTTTTGTTTCTGTTGCAAAATAAAGTTAAAATATGTTGTATAATGTTGATATTTGATACCGAGAATGAAATTAAAATTCTTAAGGAAAAACAGAAATTGTACAAAAAACGTTAAATGTTAAGCAAAAAAGTTTAAACTCTGTTTTGTTAAAATAATATTGAGAACAAGTCAGAAATATTTTAAAACCAAATTGAAAAGCTGAAACTACTGCAGCATTAGGATTTTTGATAGTGCTGAGTGCTGACTAAACTTAACACTAAAAGAGTGTGCATCCACACTACTTTTATATGCTGAAAGAGATATAATTTGTTAATAAATTCCCACTCTTGGAGTATAAAGTTACTTGCTTATTTACACAAAGCCTGACTATTGCAGGTCGACCCTACAACAGTCACCAGTATTGGTTTACTTTAATAGTTACACTTTAATCCTGACATATAACTTTATTCTCATAATTTCAACTTCTCATAATTTACCTTTATTTTTGCCAATCTCTTTTTAGAGCCTAAGCGAGTTTGTGTCCACAAGAATGTTGAATACCAGGTAAATAAGAACCAGACCCGTCATTTGAATGTCTCATATAACCCAGTTTTAATAAATTCTCTGATGTATTAAACCACAATCCTTCTCTTGGTCAGCCTGGTTCCTCAGTTCCTGTGACTGCATGCCAGGACTGTACCTGCACCAATGAGGTCGACCCAAAATCCGGTCTGTTTAAAATAGTGTGTGTGTTTCAACAATGTAAAGAAACCTGTGAGCCGGTAAGAAAAAAATAAAATAAAATAATTCACACGCAGTCTGAACAATACAATGTGCTTACTTCAAGGCTGAGCTTAACTTTCTCTTTGGTTTAAGGGATATGAATATGTGGAAACTAACGATTATGACTGCTGTGGGAAGTGTGTACAGAAACAATGTGTCCTGAATTTAGATGGTACCATGCATCTCTTGAATGTGAGTTGGATCATCTCTTTTGGTTCTTTATTAGCACAAAGCAGCACATTGTTTCAATGTCTGTGTCTGCTGATCTGCAGGAAGGAGAAACCTGGTCACCGCCTGAAAACTTGTGTGAACACTACACCTGTATGAGGAGTGGGGACACACTAACAGCCCTAAGTTCACACATCATTTGCCCAGTTTTCCAAGAGAGTAACTGCCAGCCTGTATGTATTATTACCAACTTTAAAATCTGGAATAATTGTTTTCAAAGCATGTAGAAGTTGAAGTGTTTGTTAATGTACATCTTCATCCTCAGGGCACAATTCAAACAGCTGCAAATGGGTGCTGTAAAACCTGTGAGTATGACATTTTAATTTCAACTGTATAAACACCACGAAATTAAAACCAACTAATCAGGAGTCTTTTTTATTTTTTAAAAAGGTGTGGAGATAAACAAAGCCTGCAAACTGGTGAGCATGAAAACTCGAGTTTTTCACCATGGCTGTCAGTCTGAACACGAAGTGGAAATACCGTACTGTGAGGGATCTTGCAACACATTCACTAAGTAAGAATGATGCAGATTTATTTTTTTATTTGCTTAAACAATGCAGAAAGCAGATATAGAGCTAGATTTCTTATTGTCTCATTTCAGGTACTCCGAAGCGGCAGCTGCTATGGAACATTCTTGCTCCTGCTGCAAGGAAACGCGCTCCTCCAATCGCACCGTTGATTTGCTGTGCTTGAATGGAGACAAGCTCACCTACACCTACATTTATGTGGAGGAGTGCAGCTGCGGCCAGACAGAGTGCACAACTGCAGGGCTGTCTCCTCGCACAAAACGAAGTTCCACGCTGCTCTGAGACAGTCGTCTTTCATAACTATACTGAATGTTAGAAGTGTTTTTTCTTGCACCGCTCTAGCAATGTTAGAAAGTAATTTACCACTGAAGTGGAATATTTATCAACTAATCAAATAAAAATATGCAACTCAGTTCATGTCTTGGTTATCTTTTGCTAAGGAAAATGATTATTTAATGCTAAAAATACACTTAATCTTACAACATGTGTAAAGGGATAGCCAACACTTTATTTGGAACAGTTTTCTGTGGAGCATGGGGGAGCTCACAACAGCAGACATTCAAACAAAACAGGGCCTTTTCTTCCCCATTGACACAACAGAGCAATAAATTTGCATTCCAATGGGAGTGGGGGCTACGCAGGTGTCTGTGAAATCTCATCTTAGGACGTTTGGCTCCAGGGATCTTCCGTATCAGGCAGAGATGACCACGGGGTAGTCCGCCCTCTGCTTAGATAAAAAACAGGCACCTTTGCTATAAATCAGGGGGCCTGAGGGAGTTCTAATTGGACGAAGAACGGAGCGCCTTTTTTGCATATATTAAATAGGGAAACTCCTCTTCTGTTTAAAAACTCCAGGCCAGAAAACGGAGTTAGAGTTTTTTCCATCTTTTTACTCCACGTTGGGCGCCTTTGTCTGTCTTATGTGTTTTGTGTTTGTCTGTCTTCCCCTTGTGTGTTTTTATTTTCATGAGAAAATGCATATCTCTGTATCTCTGCAACTTTGTTGTCGATTGCTTTGTTTGAGATTAAAACTCCGTGATCTGTGACGTCAACACGTTTTGTTGTTGTTTCGTTTTTAGCAGCACGCGGTTGCAGGACGCTGGCGGAGAACCCCGCTCGACCCGGTTAACAGGAGGAAAAGGAGAGCCATGCTTTTCCAAAATTTAAGCTAACATGATAACTTTTCTCCTTAACAATTTGGGGGCTCGTTCGGTTACGGATTCTGAGCGGGTGGAGCTGTCACGCGCTGGCCCGGTTCGGCTCGAACGCTACAGTCGGGTAAGACTCTTTGATTTGTTTCCGTGTCTGCGACACGTGGACGATCGGTGCTGACTGTTTTGGTGTGTGACTACAGGGATGGAAAACTGCAGATGTATGAAGGTACTTCTAAAAGACTTTGTTGTTAATAGATTTGAATAGACACAGGAACAGAGGACCATGGCAGGTCCAAGCAGTCGGATTAACGTTACCGCTGTTATAAGGCTAGGTTTTAAGTGAATTTTTCCTGAAGGCTTATTTCTGTCCCTTCGAAAAAATTGGGAAAGTTTGTGTCTGGGTTGAATCACCTTTTCTGTGGTAGAATTAAGGACTAAAAGCAGGTTGAATCACCTTTTCTGTGGTAGAATTAAGGACTAAAAGCAGGTTGAATCACCTTTTCTGTGGTAGAATTAAGGACTAAAAGCAGGTTGAATCACCTTTTCTGTGGTAGAATTAAGGACTGAGTGCACCCGGGTAAAATGATGCATCTTATATTTTTGTAACCGGCGCCGGGTTTATATTTTCTATTTTATTTCCCCCCCTGTTTTTTCTCAAAAACTGTGTTCTGTGTCTATGTGTTTCTCTGTGTTTCTTTGTGTTTCCCTGTGTGTGGCGATCTGTGCTTGTTGCCGCGACACGTGGCTGTCTGCTCCAGAGCTCTGGGTGTGTGTATGTGTGTATGTGTGCATGTGTGTATCTGCGTGTGTGTGTGTGTGTATGTGGCCGTGTGCGTGCGCGAGTTCGGGCTGGCTGTGTGTCTGTGCAGAGTGAGAAGCTGTGTTTAAATAGCGCTGCTTGTGTTAATTTGCATTGATTTTGCTGTGTTTTATTGTGAAGTTATTATGGACACTGAGTTGCGACACGTGCTATACGCTATGGTTCGTAGAAGAGTCTTAACGGGAAAGTAGGACGATGGCGACACGTGGTCTTTTAGTTTAAAAATAAATAAATAACTAAAAATAAAAATAACAGTTAAGTAAACTAAACTGGTACCAGAAAACAAAATTATTGGTTGTGGTTTGATTTTAGCATAACTTTGAGATCTCTCTTTTTAAACGTGCACGGGGAATTAAAAGGTTCCTGACGATTGGAGTTTAAAATTAATTAAATTGACACATGAAAATATGTTAATAAAACATTGGACAATTCCTGAAGCTTCAGTAAATTTCATATAAACTTTAGTAAAATTGATATAAATTACAGTAAAATTTGATAGAATAATGACCACAGACTGACACTTGGGGACTGATGAAATTCTGACTGACTATGAAACCTGGCCGGATGTGTGTTTTGTGTTTTCTGTAACATGTTTTGTGTTTTTGTATTGTGTTGCAATTCATGTTGGTGTGAGAGAGTGTGTGATTGGAGATAAAATACCACTGGGTATTTCATGTCATATAAAATACAGAGCAATTTTCTAGTGCTGTTATGTGGTGCAAAATTTCCAGTTTTTACAAACATCCTCTGTGTTAACTTGGACTAAATTATTAAATTAAGCGATAACAGCAGTAAAATGTGACCTGCAGTGTACAGTTTGGAAGGCGATTAAAGGATAGAATCTTGATAAAATACATCATCTGCACAAATTGAAAATAAATTATGGGTTCTGAGGTTGAATAAATAAATAAATAAAATAAGAAAGAATGAGCCAAGAATATGAGGTCACAGAGGATTCTAGAAATGCTGTCTTGGCAAATTAATAGTTAAATACATAAATATGGTGAATGGGTGAATAGATAAATACATAACTGATTAGGTACAGCAATCAAATAAATTAAATAAAAATTTATATAGACTTGAGAACTACATAGTGGATATAATGTTAATTATTCCTTCTAAGGCTGTGAAGGTAGTAGGAAAATGGAATAAATTACAATGAGTAAAATAGGACTTTTTTTTTTTTCATGAGTTGAGGATAAGAAAAAACGAAGATTTTTAGAGAAACAGGCTCTAACTGTAAGAGGTAATTGTTCAGATAACAACAAACTGCAATATGCAACTGACTCTAGATATTTTCACAATCAGTCTTTTTCAAACAGACCAAAACTTTAAGATGGATAAAATATTGTTAAGTCTACAGGACTTACGGATAATTAGACAGGATAAATTAGAAGTCACTCTCTTGTTAAATAGAAATTGGTTAAATATAGAAATGTTTGCTAAAATTTACAAGATTTGTTGTTGAAGGATAACATTAAGTTTAAAATAACTTATTGGTTAATAAAACACATTATATGGAACTATTGTAGAGAATCAATATTAAACTGTAATAAGAGATGGTTAAATAGTGCCTATTGACAGACGAGGGGGCTGCAAATAAAATAAGAAAATTAAGGAAAATAAATAAATAGAACAAAACAAGAAGAAGCGACAAGTATGTTTATTTAGACATGAGACTAATGGAGCTCAAGGAGAAGTTATAACCCCATTCACAGAAGTTCAGCACGGGAGAACGAGCTACAGCTGTGCTGTAACCTCTACCCCCACTAGATTCAACTAATTAACATGTGAAGCCTCTTTGTATACCACTAATTTTAAGTGCGAAGCAACCTCTGCTCACAGAAGTTCAGCAAGGGAGCACCAGCAGCTGTAAGGCAAATTATACTCTCTCCCATCGTTTACAGTACTTCCTGACAAAATATCTGCATGTAAGTTCATTTTTAAAAGTAGGAGGAACTAAAACATATCTGATGATTCCAGTGCCAAAGCCTAATAAAGAATTAGGTGTTCCTCCTGAAATCCTTATCGGCTCTCTTCCTGCCATAAAATCAGCCCCTCCAAGAGGTGAGGGAGGGGTTTTATGGTGGGGTTATAGATTTGCTTTGTGCTCTGGCAGAAGACGTTGCTCGGATAAGTGTAGTGACTTTAAAAATACAACTTATAAACTTTAAAAATTCAAAAGGATTTAATTTTTCTTTTTCCTAAGGAACATAGAGATTGGCTGTTTAAATTTTAGGGTATTGTTTCACATTATAGATTATAGGTAGGAGTAGAGAGTCTTTTCTCATCACATGAGACAGGATTTTTGATGCAGTTTGGTTTCCTAGCTTTAGTGAAACATTTTCTCTTTAAAGTAGATAGTTTAAACAAGCAAATACATAGTGAGTAAGGAATAATGTGGAAAATGTTAAATATAAGTTTTTAGCGTCAAAACACTGAGTCGACTGTCACACGCTGACACTCTTGGTAATACTTTTCTGTTTTCCTCTCATATTACTTTATATATTGAGTAGTGAGTGGTTTAGATTTTATCTTTAAATTTGTTTTCATTAGTCTGATTTTTTATTTAGCTATTTGTGTCAGTTCTTTGTCTATTTGTTAAATATAACAACTTACTGTCTTTCTTTTGAGTCACCAGTTTCCTCTTGACCCGTTCGAAAGGGGAGGGGGAAATTTGGTCTTTAGTTTAATTTCTTTCATTTGTAGATTTAGTGATATACTGACCAGTATTTTAGGATTATGTGTTTAATTACCCCTTAGTGTGTTAATGGTCTGATCAGCCGTTATCTAAGTTCCCCTCATGTCTTGTTAGGTCAGTTTGTGCTTACGTCGTTCTGTTATTACCTGTGTTGTTTTTTGTTTTGTTGATTTCAGTAGGGGCCCAATTTATTATTTTTGGATTTTCTTTGTTAACTGTGTTTGTATTTTTTTCAACGTCTCTCTGGTTCGTTTATGCAAAACCTTCGCAGAGTCTTAATTGGTACACATGTTTTGTCAAACACTGCTGAAATTTTTTGAGAAGTTTTCTACAACGACTTATTTGATAATCATGAGAGTAAAATTGGATACTGAGTTTTAAAACTGTAATGTGAAATGTTTTTTGAAAATAGCAATCTTGAAGGTTTGAAGCATGCTAACATAAATTGTTCTGTTTGTTTTGAAATGTTTGCCTGTTAGGACGGGGGCAGCATTGAATATGGGTGGATTTTTCTCGGCTAAAATAATAACCCTGTTTCATCAACATCGTTATTTCACATCATAGGAATTATGATGCATTAGCTGATAATGCATCATAAAAAGGGGGAGAATATGTTATGGGTTATCTTTTATAATACTTAAACAAATTTTTGAGGAACATGTCTGATCTGTGCTACACATAAAAGTGAAAGGAAAGATATTGTCTGGTGAAATATGTGCTTATTTTAAATGGATTTGAGTTGTTCTACATTAAAAGATGTTCTGATTATGGGCTAAAGTATTTTGAAATCAATAGGAAAATTTATAGTGATAATGAAGCATATTTTGGTTAATTAACTTGGGAAAATAATTATAGAAATTACAAATATTAATGTGTCAGCCATTTTCAGAGCATTAATTTAATGGAGCATGAATGTTTTACGAAATGTTTTGAAGAATCTGTTCTTGATTAAAGTTATCACTAATCAGTGAAAGTACGCAGGTGGGATTATAATGGTTTTTCTAAACTTGATTTTTGTTTTGATTTGCATCCATTTAAAACGATTTTGAATAAAACTTTAAATTCGACGACGAGTAAAAGCCGAGGTGAAAATTGATATATTTTGAAAATGTTTGGATTTGTTAAGGCATACATTTACATTATAATTTCTCCAGGTTTAATTTTTTGAATTTTATTTGAGAAACGCATGTAAAATGATTTAGACAAATAACCGATAGGATCTAGTTTGTTCTATAAAAGTAATTTAAATGGGACGGTTTAATTCACGGCGATTTTCATTTTTGATGGTAAATGTAAGCTTTACAACTACATTTTTTAGGTTTTTGTGTTTGTTTTGTTTCGTTTGTTTGATCCTATTTTTACAAGATTGGTTTAAGAAAAGATCTGCATTTGTTTAATATTCTGGCAAAACGTTACTTTGGAAACATGTCTTTTGAAGCGGGTGATTACAAGGTTTTGCTGTTTTCCATCGGGTAGGAACAATAGTTTAACATAATAGAAACGTAAATTGAAGGGATCACATCCACCATTTGATGAACAGAACTGGACAAAGTAGGAGATAAGGCCTCACGGGATGAGTTGCTCGTGGTTTTTGCACACGCAGACTGCCCTGGAGTTTTGAGCTCCAGGTGGGGCTTTGGACTCTGTCACACAAGCTGTTGTCATGCGAGGCGGGGGTGGGGCTGCTTGGAGGAGCGGCTTCACACTTATTTCGAAGATAGCAGCCACAGAGCCACGAGCGTTGGAGGATTCACTTGAACACACAGTGAATTGCAGATGTTTGTGTTAAATACACAAATGAATGATGCTTTTGAAAAATCTGATCTCTGTTTTGTCGTTTCAGTTTGGTTTCCTGGTGCCCTGTGGATGTGGTCTCATTCAAACTCTGCGTTCTTTGATAAAAAGGATTAAAATAATTTCCCCGGATGGAAAATAACAAGACAAATTTATTTTTAGGTGAAACCATCGTTTGATTATGCTGACAGTAATGCAGATGATATTAAAGAATGTTGTCAGTGTGTTTCTGATGCTAATGAAATTCATGTTGAAAACAAAATGTCTGTTTTAATAACCTGTGACAGGTCGTTTCCTAGGATCTAATTTCCTCACGAGGAGATTTCACTTTCTTTTTTGAAACTCACGGTTATATTGGCATAATAATCCAATTTTCAGTGAGCAACGGACGCTCAGGTGGGAGCCTGAGGTTTCTGACCGAAGAAGATCAAGCTGCAAGAGGATCATCATAAACTTTTATTGCGTGTTTTTCGTTCGTTGTGAACTCTGACAAGGACTGTCGTTTTGTTTTTTGCGCGCATTTTTTGAACGATTCCTGACGAAGACTTCATATTTTTTTTTGAGAGACTGTCGATGGACATTTAAAAAAAAAAAAAAAAAACAGAAAAGACGTGCAGCAGATTGTAATTTTGTGTGTTTCTTGTTTCGATGGTTTGTAATTTTGTGATGAATGTTGTCTTTGAAGTTGCAGAGCATTTCTTACTAGTTTTTTATATGTGTGTCCCTGCTTTATTTTTTATTGTATACTTTGGGTTTTTGGTTTGTCTTGTGTTGGTTGTATTGTGATAATTTTGTTTTATGTTTTTATATTTTTTAGGTTGAGTCTTTCTACACCTTGGGTTTTGTTTCAAAGGGGGATTGTATGTAATTAGGGTACGTTACTCTTTTGTCTTTTTATTTTTCGTTTTTTTCGTTTTTTCATACATAGTTTTGGTTCGGTATTAGAAGGCTTACTCAATTTTTATTGAGGTCTTTTGAAAAAGACCTCAAAAGGGGGATTGCTAAGGAAAATGATTATTTAATGCTAAAAATACACTTAATCTTACAACATGTGTAAAGGGATAGCCAACACTTTATTTGGAACAGTTTTCTGTGGAGCATGGGGGAGCTCACAACAGCAGACATTCAAACAAAACAGGGCCTTTTCTTCCCCATTGACACAACAGAGCAATAAATTTGCATTCCAATGGGAGTGGGGGCTACGCAGGTGTCTGTGAAATCTCATCTTAGGACGTTTGGCTCCAGGGATCTTCCGTATCAGGCAGAGATGACCACGGGGTAGTCCGCCCTCTGCTTAGATAAAAAACAGGCACCTTTGCTATAAATCAGGGGGCCTGAGGGAGTTCTAATTGGACGAAGAACGGAGCGCCTTTTTTGCATATATTAAATAGGGAAACTCCTCTTCTGTTTAAAAACTCCAGGCCAGAAAACGGAGTTAGAGTTTTTTCCATCTTTTTACTCCACGTTGGGCGCCTTTGTCTGTCTTATGTGTTTTGTGTTTGTCTGTCTTCCCCTTGTGTGTTTTTATTTTCATGAGAAAATGCATATCTCTGTATCTCTGCAACTTTGTTGTCGATTGCTTTGTTTGAGATTAAAACTCCGTGATCTGTGACGTCAACACGTTTTGTTGTTGTTTCGTTTTTAGCAGCACGCGGTTGCAGGACGCTGGCGGAGAACCCCGCTCGACCCGGTTAACAGGAGGAAAAGGAGAGCCATGCTTTTCCAAAATTTAAGCTAACATGATAACTTTTCTCCTTAACACTTTGTAGTTTAATTTCACTTGGCATCAAATAAAATCATGGTAGAAATTATGTGAAGATTTGAAATAAGCACAGTGGTGGTATTTATGGTGAAGAATTTAAGACATGCAAGTTCAATTTGAAAACTGTGGACAGTCAATGTTGAAGTTTTACATGTAAATTAAAATGATTAAAGGATTAATATCGGAACACAATGGATAGAATTGTGGAAAATGATTTTACTAGAATAGGCTGGCTGAATCCAGGTGGAACTGTCCTTATTTTACATCATAAAGTCAGAGACTGTCTTATCAAGTCCAACCCTTTTTGTCTAAATTTAAAACCATGGGTTGGGAAACATAATTTAAATACGCAGTGGAAAGGAAGACTAGGCAATTTCATCAACACTTTTTGTATAGCCATTTTAAACATTCCAGCTGCAGGAAAGTTCAGAATTTTCAAAGAAATTTGGAAACGTTTAATTAACTGATGAGAACATTTAGAAATCTAAGTTATTTATATGTAAATCGCTGTTAACTGGGCGGTTTTTGAGTGACAAAAAAAACCCCATGAGCTGCATGACCTCTGGATGAAGTGTGCAGTTGCCTGACCTAAAGTGATGCAATATACTGCCATCTAGTGGTGTGTGGTTAGATAAACAACTAACTTTCTTTTCACTTTGTACAAGACTTTTCTTCGTATTTTAGCCAGAATGTATTTCTCAAATTCTTTATAGGAGCTAGTTTCGTATGACAATTACTATTTTTGGAAAAACAGAATAAAATTTACAATACAACACAATGCAATTTTTGTCCATTTTTAATTTTTTTTATTTTCCATAGTAAAAGACACAGATCAAAAACAAGTATACACAGACATTTATATGGTGCAATCAGCAGACTAAAAATGTATTCATGGCAGCTTTTACATTGTCTAACTAAAAACTTTAAGAAAACCTTTGGCATAATTCTCTAAACCATGTAAAATTATATAGAATCCCATCTGTCAACACTATTTTACTAACTACTAACTAATAGAGATAGCTGTACAGTTAGTAGCACAGTTTGCCTTGCAGCAAGAAGGTCCTTGGTTGAAATCCTTCCCTGGGACTTTTCTGCATGGAGTTTGCATGTTCTACCTGTGCATGTGTGAATTCTCACAAAGTACCTGGTATCTTCCCATAAAATCTGAAAATATGACGACACCTGCAAGCAGGTTCAGATAAAAGATGGATAAACACATAAAAAACTTTAACTGGGATAACTAGAAAGTATTTATTGCACTTCACTCAGTTTTAGTCATTTCTATATGAGAATTTTAAACATTTTCTTTTCATTTTCATTTTAATTACATTGTTTTTAATGAGCAAGTAAGATATTTTGCCAGATATTGGGTGAATTAGTATACAGAATATGTTTTCAGTTCTTTTAATTGACATGACAGAATAGCACTAAGTGATAAAATAAGTGATTGTAAATTATGACTGTGACTATTTGTCTCTCGTGCAACACAGCAAAGTCTTAAGACCAAAAAGACAAACATGATCATACAGCGTGTAGAGATATTTCAAGAGGTGGATGGCAAGAAGCTGCATGCAGTGTGGAATAAAGTTTCCCTTGCTCTGCAAAAATGAGATTATTTTCTAACTTTTCTTTGATATTTGAACCTCAGAATTTTGACACTTTTAGATATTTGTGAAAATTAAATTAGAGTCAGATGACAGAGCTGATTTGACAAGAATATTAACACTCATAAAATGCCACCTGAATTTTTATTGTCAAAATAAAAAAAAAACAACAAAAAAAATCAATGTAAATGAAGAGAATCCTCTTGCCTCTTTTCCAGGATAGGCTTTCGTTATAGATAGTTATGTGGAGTCTTCGTATCCGTTTTACTGTGGAAAAAAAGGTAAAACAAAAGCCACCAAATCATGTCTGCGCTGACGGGATGTCATGGGAGCATTAAGCGTTACGTGACAGGAACAGCATCCTTACTCCTTGTCAGCATTCCCAGACAATCCAGTGTGTTTGCCTTTAGATCACGTGGTAGCTGGTAAGCCTGCCGTCTGATAAATTAAACTAACACGTGGACAAACACGTTTTCCTGTTCAAATTTTCTAAGAAGCTCCAAGTGAAATAAAAAAATAATAATTCAGCAAACAAAGAATGTCGATAATTCCACAAAATTGTTACTCAAACTTGAAAATACTGTCCAGCAGATGCACAATTTACCATATATCATGTTGCAGAAATTACTTCTTAAATAATTCAGCAATTAATATAACAAATTCATCCCTTTCATAACACCATTTTTTTCTGAGCCAACAGTAAAAGATGATTGTTGTGTTCACAATTAAGCCTGGGCATTTATCATGTGTGTATCTAAACTCTTTTTAGTCCCACTGACAAATACCAGCAGATGATTGTTAAGCAATAATCAAAGAGCAGGATTACAAACCAGAACCAACCAGCTCAAGCTTCTACTCGGTCTGGTTTGCTTTTAGATTTAGTATCAGCTTGTACTTTCTTGCAAGAAGCACAGATTGTGTAACACCAGATCATTATGTGAGCTCTTATAGCATTTTTTCAGTCTTTGAGGTAAATTGGAGTTTATATAAAGACGTGCATCTTTAGTTTTGATTTCAAATATCTCATATAAGACTCATATATGATCCATGTATCCAAAAATAAATGGAGTTCGTGGGGCTTTAATCCACTGATGGTATTATTCGTGGCCTCCTCACTCAGTGCTAGAACATTTGTTTATAGCTGCTGTTTCATATCAAAATATAAGGCATTTTTAAGATTTGCATTATAGATAGAGCTAAGGTGAAAGAAACAATTTGTGCAGATGTGAGTGTTACTACGTTGAGAGACAAACAGTTTACTGTACGTTTCACTGAATGTCTATAAGATAATATTCTATACACACACACACAAAAAAAACTGATTATCACATTATTGCCCTGAATCCTATAAGATATTCTGCTGGATCAAAAAGTTTCAATATTTTTGTTGTTTATAACACACAACACCTGCCACAAGAGAGTGAAACAAAATAACTTTAGTGCACAGGCTGGATTTGTAAACAGAGCTATTAATTATTTTAAGCAGCATTTTATTAGATCATGGAGTTCCCTCATCCCCATAACCTCACATTGTAAAAGCTTGAAATTTGATCTTCTAAGGACTGTTTATCTAATCATTGATATGGGAGGTTTTGGCAGCAAAAGTAAAACTACAAGTTTCTTGCATGTTCCAGAGAACCTCCAAAGGTAAATTTATCTTTGGATCACTCCCAGGTGGATGGCAAAGAAGGACGGTCCTTTTCTCAGTAAGAACACATTCTGTGTTTATTCAAGGAGGACACCTGGGTTTGTTAAATTAAATTTAAACAGATGAGACGGAAAGCAGCACGGTTTGTGATCTATCTGTTGATACAAGCTATTTACCTTCCACCACCTCTGACAAAATAAACCAAGTTGCAGAGGCCGACTTAGCAACAGAAGCTTCACTGAAATGTAAAAAAATAAAAATAAAAACTCTTATTTCTGGTTCATGAGATAACCGGGGTGTCCCAATAACTGTTTCTATTCAAAATGTGTGATTTTCACAGGGAGGAGAGAGATGAGATGGTTAGAAATGTTGTCTATACACACACATATACATGTACATTTTTTTTTTTACTTCAAGCCTCTGACTTCCAGTAGAACAGAATAGAATAGAATTATTTATATATATAAATATATAAAAATATTATATATTATATATTCTTTATATATATATATATATATATATATATATATATATATATATATATATATATATATATATATATATATATATATATATATATATATATATAAATATATAATATATAATATATAATATTTTTTATATATTTATATAAATAAATATATATATAAAAACAAAAAAATACATATATATATATATATTTTTTTTTTACTTCAAGCCTCTGACTTCCAGTAGAACAGAATAGAATTATATATATATATATATATATATATATATATATATATATATATATATATATATTTTTTTTTTTTTTTTTTTTTTTTTTTTTTAATACTAGGGAAGGAAGATATTTATTTTAAGTCACAGTCAAAACGAACACATTCAGGTACACATAGTATTAAATAAAAGGGGGGGGGGGGGTAAAATAAAGATGCAAAGAACAATCAAAAATCCTTGATGAAATATTAAAAAAGAAAGGCCTACAAAAAAATAGCCTACAGATTTATACACCTGCTTCCATACTTTTTATATGTAAACTTGAACAGATCTATAAGGAAAAAGTAAAAAAAAAAAAAAAACTAGTTTGACACAAGGAACATTGCTAAAATATCAGACATGGAAAAGTATCACCATGACCAGGATCAGTCTCTGTCATTGCCTTGATAGCTTTGAACTCAGTTATCGTTTTTCTTTCCGTCATTACTAAGGAAGCAGTATTCACTTCTTTACTTTACTGTTTAAATTTTCCACCCTCTTCTCACACAAACACACACTAAGAAATACACATCAACTTCACATTTCTGTGCCAACTAGACTTAGTGTTTGCTGTGCGTCAGTCTGTAGGTTTCTGTTTGCGTTTATGCAAAGAAAACACATGCAGTGACAGAGTGACAGTAACCAAAAACCAAACAGTGTGGGGTTTGACGTGTTTTTCTGGGAAAGTTTTGCCTCCAAAGATGACATCCTGTTTAATATGCAAACAGCTGATGGGGGAAATATTAAGTAAGGAAGTAAAGGCTCACACCAAAGATCAGACTCAGATATCAAAATCAAACGGAAGTTATAAAGGCATAAAAAGGCTCATTTCTACTTATGTCTGTTTAATTCTTTTTTTAATATTACATTTCTGTGTGATTACAAAGTATATTTGCTTGCGCTATACAAACAAGTGGGGTATTATTTAAATATGAATAATCCTTTCATTTACTGCCAATTTGAGAAACATTTTGGCACAGCTATGTAAAATAAAGTACTAAGAAGTTTTATGCTTTGCCTTTTCTATTCTTGTTGTGCATTGTAACAAGGCAGCCTTTTGCGGCTGGATTTGCAGTGTAGATGAAGGCAGAGTGAGGAAGCAGCTAAGATTTCTTCGCCTCTAGAACAGCAAAGATACGACTGCAGCATTAAATAGTCTCAGCTGCCCAAAACGCCTTTAGTTCATAGGGGACGTCACCAATTTACAATTTACACCTATATAAGTAAAATGTATTTTTATCAAATACAAACACACATTACTTTTGATAAACATTTTGTTTTATCCCTACACTCTAAGCACCATTATGAAACACTGCAAACAGTTCTCCCCCACTTTTCCACGGCTTATGCCAGAACCTAAAAATGGTATTTCATATCCAGAAGAAAGTAGGTAATATGGAAATAATTGGAGGAAATGAACAAGTAGTAATGACAATGTTACGGCTCAGACATAGAGGATTAAACTAAACTTTATATTTGCTAGGTAAACATCCAACAGGTAGTTGTGAGTGTGGTCTGGACATGGAGACAGTAGAACATGTAATAATTCATTGTGAAAAGTAAAGGGTAAGTAGAGAAAAGTTGAAACAAAAAAGTAGGAAATATGATGTGGAGACATTAAGAATGAATAAGATTTTAGTTAAACATAATAAAATAAACAAAGCACTTATAGTATTTTTGAAAGAAAAAGGATTGCATATAAGAATTTAGTTTAGGATTAGAGAGAAAGAAAAGAGGGGGCAAATACTCTGGTCCACACTCCAGTACAGTAGATGGCGATAATGCATCTTAACATTAGGTGTCACCTGCCATTAAAAATCAAAAAAAAGAAGAAGACATGAAAATTGTCTGAACCCCTTGGCAGATGCAGAAAAAAAACAGGTGAGTCATTTTATCTTAGCACCTCCAAATCACTTTTGCAATCACACTTAACAGATCCTACACAAACATTTGCTTAAGTTTTACCGACCAGCAGCCCGTCTTTGCTCTGTGTAGCAATTATCCTCCCCTCACAGGCAACCACCTCACTTCTCAATGAGGAGCAGCTGTGCAGAGCCTGGAACAAAAAGCTACATGCTAAAATATTCAATAAAAAGTTAAAACTTCTTGTGTGCAAATGGTTATTGATGTGCAAATCTGTGCTTCAAGTGCAGTGCTATACAAGTTACAAAAATAGGCCCAATAATGAAGATCTTTTCATTACATGCACATATCATGTCTGACTTTCCCCCAGAGTTAAATATAAAAACAGAGACACAACTCTGGAGGTAAATCTTAACATCCTTATGATCATGACAAGTTTAGAGTTAATCCTGTCATAATTTTAAAATCAGCCAAATTTTGAATGTTTGTCAAGAACCCCTAGACTCACATATATATACAATCCCAGATTTGAAATGCAGTGTAAAAGAAAATTGAAGAGGAAGCTGTCACTTACTATGCAAAGAAATAAAAATATATGGGTAGTCGGAGCATTTATTCTATGGTAAGAAATGATGATTGAAGAAGTAGATTTAAACCTAAATATAAACTAACTTTATGTAAAAAGACAGCAGTAAAAGTTGTATAGCTTACAAGGAAACCTCCAAATCAGACAAACCCTGAGTCAAGAAAAAGTTTCTCTCCAGGTTGTTTACTGTCATCTCAGGTGAGTGAGGTAATTTTATTACCTTTTCAAGCATAGTAAAACTTACTTATATCATTAGTTTTTGCACTGTTGAATATAACTACACGTAAGCTTAATTATTTAAAGATCAAAATTAACCATCTAAGGAAAGATGTGCTAGTAAAGATTACCTGACAAAAATAAATCCTCTTTTCTTTCTTCACTTTAGAAAATAAATTCAAGTATAAAATAAATTGCATTAAAACATTCCTACTTTTCAGAGTCCCACTTCTCATTTATTAGGTTATGTTTTTTGATGCAAAAATTCTGTAAAGACTGCAGAAAAATAAGTCTAAAGGAGATTGGTTCAGAAAAGCAATGAACTCAAGTGACCTTGATGACAGTGATGTGTGTATAACCCCACTGCCACGCCCTGATATGAACTCTTTCACCTAACGGTAAGTGTCTTGCATGTTGATGTAAATAAAGATATTGCTGGGCAGTACACAACATTTTCAAAACTCATCAACAGTAAAAATTAGACAGCTTAATCTCCATGGAGTTACAGGATTGGGAAAAAGTATTTGCACTGTTACAGATTTATTCTATTTGCTTTTCTTTGCAACACGTCGGTGCCTCAAATCCTCAGTCAAATTTTAATCAGAGCTAACCTGAGTAAATAGATGCACTTGTTTTCAATCAATCAATCAATCAAATTTTATTTGTATAGCACATTTCAGCAGCAAGGCATTTCAAAGTGCTTTACATCATTACAAACACAGAAACACAATGCAACATAGAATCAACAATCAAAACACGACATTAAGTAAAGTTCCATCAATAAATTTGTAATTGATTACGTTTCAAATACAATTCTAAACAGGTGAGGTTTTAGTCGAGATTTAAAGGAAGTCAGTGTTTCAGCTGTTTTACAGTTTTCTGGAAGTTTGTTCCAAATTTGTGGTGCATAGATGCTGAAAGCTGCTTCTCCTCGTTTGGTTCTGGTTCTGGGGATGCAGAGCAGAACCAGAACTGGAAGACCTGAGAAGTCTGGAAGGTTGATACTATTAAAAAAGAGGATCATTTAATGCTAGCTTTGGACAAAACGTTTGGCTCTTTTCCTCTTTAATCTTGCCCGGGATCGGTGAGTGACAGTTCTCCGTGAGCGACCTGCAGCGACCGCGTGCTGCTAAAACGAAACAACAACAAAGCGTGTTGACGTCACAGATCACAGAGTTTAATCTCATACAAAACAATGAACAACAAAGCTGCAGAGGAACAGAGATATGCATTTTTATCATCAAAATAAAGACACACAAGGGGAAGACAGACGAACACAGAGACAGACAAAGGCGCCCACGTGGAGAAAAGATGAAAAAACTCTCCGTTTGCTTGCTGACCTGTACTTTTTAAATGAAAAAGGTGTTTCCCTATTTAATATATGCAAAAAAGGCGTTCCTCATGCTAACCTATTAGAAACTCCCTCAGCACTCAGAGAACTTGGAAAACTCCCCTCATTATGGCAAAGGTGTCTGTTTTTTATCTAAGCAAAGGGCGGACTACCCCGTGGTCATCTCTGCCTGATACGGAAGATCTCTGGTGCCAAGAAGTCTCTGACCCCTTTCGGACTGTAAATTTTATTGCTCTGTGTCCGCGGGGGAGGAAAAGGGCCCTGCTTCCCCCATGCTCCACAGAAAACTGTTCCAAATAAAGTGTTGGCTATCCCTTTACACATGTCGTAAGATTAAGTGTATTTTTAGCATTAAATAATCATTTTCCTTAGCAATACAACAAAAGCAGATCTTTAATGTATTGTGGTGCTAAGCCATTCAGTGATTTGTAAACTAACAACAGTATTTTAAAGTTTATTCTTTGAGTTACAGGGAGCCAGTGTAGGGACTTTAAAACTGGTGTTATGTGCTCTATCCTCCTGGTTTTAGTGAGAACGCGAGCAGCAGCATTCTGGATCAGCTGTTTGATTGATTTGTTGGACAGACCTGTGAAAACGCTGTTGCAATAATCAATACGACTGAAGATGAATGCATGGATGAGTTTCTCTAGATCTGGCTGAGACATTAGTCCTTTAAACCTGGAAATGTTCTTCAGGTGATAGAAGGCCGACTTAGTAACTGTCTTTATGTGGCTCTGAAGGTTCAGGTCAGAGTCCATCACTACTCCCAGGTTTCGGGCCTGATCACTGGTTTTAGTTGTAATAACTCCAGCTGTGCATTGACTCTAGATCGTTCCTCTTTAGGTCCAAAAATAATAACTTCATTTTTGTTTTTCAAATAAATTTAAGATAGAATAGTATCCAAACCAATGTGTAAAGAAGTAATTATTCTCAAAGCAGCTTTTAAATCTATTGCAGTAGTTTAAGAAAAAACTTCAACTCTCTTTTTCTTTTCCCCACACATACTGTAGGTTTTTTGACATTAAACAGATTTATTCAAGGTCACGTCGACTCTTTCACCAGATCTACAAAATCTTCACTTTGTGTGGGTTTTTGTGCCATTCAGAGTGGCCATCTTTAAATCCCCTTTTATCTTGACCAGATGTAAAAGCACCCACATCTTCAAAAAACTTTCACTTTTGTCTCGTATTTTCGCTCGGTGATGGGACACAAATAAAGTCAGCCAGACTGGACTGTTCTCTTATTTGATGCCCTCTGTGCATCTCAACCTTGGGGAAACAGAACGGGTTCCACACTTGAGTTCTGAGTTTCAAGAATTAAAATTTGAGTAGAGTTGGAGGAGATCTTTGTACAGAAAAGAGTGAATGGGTATAATTTTGTAGGAGAGTAATTGCTCTATTAATTGGTCTTTAATGAAGAGAGACTGATGTATGTCCACAGGGGTTTGATGAAAGTAAAAGTAAATTTACAGATGTTTAAAGTGATGATCCAACATATATTATCTATGATTAATCTTAAAGAGATGGTTTGTAATGACTTAAATTTACTCATTTGCATTTACTTTTAAGCTATGCTGTGTAATTCAATGAGTAAGTAAATATTCAATAGACAGCATAAGTGACAGTAGTATCCGCTGTACTGCAGTACATTCAAACAACCATGCATTATCTACTGTACATATTGACTTTAAAAACTTTTTATTGATTGATTTGAAAATCCTTGTTCCTTATGCACTGATTTGAATTTTTAAAATCTGTTATTTTTAATGTTTTAAAAATATAATTTATTAGTTAAAAGTACCAGAATTAGTCAGAACTTTTTTGTGTGTGATTTCATAATTTACTTACAACACAGCTTGTGCAAATGTTGTAGTACTTCACAGTTCAAACTGTAAGAAAGATTTCTAACCTTTATCAAAGCTTAGCTTTATTAGTACTTCAACATATTGGCTTTCAAAAATATAGTTGGTGGTGTAATTACTGCATTACGTGGCTGCATCTTAAAGCGTTTCCGACCCGCATCTTGTCTGCCAGCTCACTGAAACAAACAATTAATACACCTCTTATATACTCTTATATAGGGTTGTCTGGAAATGATGTGATTCACTTCAGGTAGAGAATGGCAGCTCACACGGATCCACATTTGCATCTACATCCTCCACCAAATGAATTTCATTTGAGCAACGCGACACAAAGGATGTTTTTGTTACTTACTCAAACAATCTCATGAGTTGTGGTTTCAATTTGATTAAAAAGAAATGCAGTTGATTTCAAATTAGTAGAAATTTCCAATTATTTTTTATTTAAAAAAAAAAAGAAAATGCAAAGGTCATATTTAGTATAAAGGAACATTAGCTGTACCTTTGTTTGTGCTGCTTGGGCATCAGAAGGAACATTAGTTTGTGGTTTCTATAAACTACAACTAATACTTTTGTTGACCAACACTTATCATCTAAGGTTACGTATTCTGTAAAAGTGTTCAAACAGCTCTACTTTCTTTGTACCGTCCATCCAAGAAGGTACTTGCTCACATTTTTTATATATTATGAATGTGTCATAGGTGAGACTTAGCTAACCTAAACCCAAAATAATGATCTTAGAAGAAACATAAATGAAAGTTTACCTTTACAGATTATAAAAACCTTTGACTACTTGAAGTAAAAATATTTTTAAAATCATTAAAGACTTTTGGCTTATTCGCTCTGCTGGAGACCGTGTCAACATAATTCTGGACTAGATGAGTGACAAGGAGCTTGATGTTTGATTAAGACAGGGGTTCCCAAACTTTACCATGCCAAGGCCCCCCTACACCAGTACATTTTCAGCTGAGGCCCCCCCTCATATGAAACATGCGTAAACACTCATGTGTAAGCTACATCAAAGCTCTGCACTGCTGGTAGCCCGATCCCGCAGCTGAAACACTTTTAAGAGACGGTCCTGGCGCTTGCTGGTCTTTCTTGGGCGCCCTGGAGCCTTTTTGGCAACAATGGAACCTCTCTCCTTGAAGTTCTTGATGATGCGATAGATTGTTGACTGAGGTGCAATCTTTCTAGCTGCGATTCTCTTTCCTGTTAGGCCATTTTTGTGCAGTGCAAGGATGACTGCACGTGTTTCTTTTGAGATAACCATGGTTCACAGAAGAGAAACAATGATGCCAAGCACCAGCCTCTTTTTAAAGTGTCCAGTGGTGTCATTCTTACTTAATCATGACAGATTGATCTCCAGCCCTGTCCTCATCACCACCCACACCTGTGTTAATGGAGCAATCACTGAAACGATGTTAGCTGGTCCTTTTAAGCCAGGGCTGCAATGAAGTTGAAATGTGTTTTGGGGGATAAAGTTCATTTTCTAGGCAAATATTGACTTTGCAATTAATTGCTGTTACGCTGATCACTCTTTATAACATTCTGGAGTATATGCAAATTGCCGTTATAAAAACTGAAGCGGTAGACTTTGTAAATATTAACATTTGAATCATTCTCAAAACATTTGGCCATGACTGTATCTCCAAGAATCATTTAATTAATCATTAAATCTCTCACAAAATAACTGATATTGTGGAGTTCATTTATCAGCTGATTGAATAAAAAGATGCAAGTGAAATCAAGTCTTCTCTTTTATTGTCTTGCTTGTTCCAGCCATCTCAGCTACTGCTTGTGGTTCTTATTTATAAGAATAGTTGTTCTTAATACCCCGATCTCTGAGTAATTACCATATTTGCATTTTTCCTGATTTGTTAGTGAGTTAGGGTTACCCTAACCCAAATGCAAGACTCAACATAGTGGCATAAAATCAGTAACCATTTAAAACAGTCCAAGGTTAGGGCACAAAAATTAATTCCAATCAGAGGTATCTGAAACAAGTCCAAAAACAAGTTGAGTCAAAATCACTGCAAGACAAAGTTAAGATAATGGCAGGAATGCTTGACATAAGGGACAAAGACAAACTGGCAAGGGGAAACTGTACAGTATAAATGGAGAAACTAAGGCATACAATGAGACACGGGTGGTTGACTATAGATGGGAACCTCAGCAAGTGAAGTTCTCTAAAACAAAACAGGAAGTAAGTGCAAGAAATAAACTGTAAGATCTCAAACCAAGATATACAACTGTAAATCAATCAGCAGAGCTGGACATAATTGACCTGACTTAGACACTAGAGAATCTAAATACTCACAGAGACAACTAGAATTTTCTTTTCTGGTTAAGAAAATAAAAGCCTATAGATCAAGGTCTGAACTTAAAACAATTCAGCTCAAAGTCATTTGAACAAATTTACATTTTAGCATTTGTGAGAACAGCAGAACTAGTTTATTTTTCTTTGTACTGTATTCAAACTTCATAAGATAAAATTAGTTATGATGTAGATCTTGATATTTTAAAACAAACTTGTAAAGCTAACAAGTGATAAATCATTGTTAGTTCTTATACAAATTCATATTTGTACTTTCAACCTTTTATATTAGATCATATTACACTAAACATAATCTGCAACTTTTGCTGAAGATGATGAATCACATAAAGTAAGGATTTAAAAAATATAAAAATTAATATTTACATGTACTGATATAATTTTTTAAAAAACATCTGAATGTAGCAGTAAATTAAAACAGCCAGTGACCACAGTTTCTCACTTCTTCTTGTACTAGATTTTAACGGCGGTTGGTTCTCACTTCTTCATTGCGTGACCATTCTTGAGAGACGTGTTTCTTGCAGGGCTGCAAAATCACAGCCATTTTGCTCCAAAAATTTACCCAATCTGCTCCTGGCGAGCATGATAATGCTCCTCCACACTGAACAGCTCTCTGATAGCAGACGCCATGCAGCGTTTAATACAGGATGTACCACCTCTGAAATGGTTCCACAAAATGGAGAAGACTTGTGAAGGATCTGCCAATGGAGATGAATCTGCCTGGGGCAGAACAGGTTACAGCCACGCCCGTGGAGAAGGGGCTGATGGCACCCAAAGCTCAGAGCTGGATGATTCATCATACTTCTTTTGGCTATCAATGCCTTCCTCTGTGAAATTGTGTATTTCTTTTGGAAACTTTCCTGAAAGCTCAGTGTGTTTCGTTCTTACATGTAGTTACACAAAAGTCAAATAGAAGGATATTTGTAAGGTGGCAAAGACATTTACATAGCATTGGAGCTTGTCCTGAGGTGTTTTGAAAGATGGTCATAAATCCAGGAAGGCTGAAACATTGAGTAGTTGATGACAGTTTTAATGAACACATATGATGAAAAACAAAACTTACAGTCAGACATAATTTAGAGGTGAATCCAAAATTGGGAACCAGAAACATTAGCATGATGATGAGAATAAACAAGGTACAAAAAGGAGGAACCAGGAAGGAGGAATGACAAAGAGGTAATTAAATAATTGGAGCATGAAGTTACGGGTGTGAAGACAAAGAGACTAAGGAACAAGGAATAATAATGAAACTAGAATCAATAAAGCAAAGTGCAAAAAAACTCAACAACCAAGCATATTTCCCTTTTTGTCTCCAAAGACTGAAGAAGAAAAGGAATAAGACATTAAGCTGAGAAAACAGCAAAGGTCCCTGCTGTGCAGATTACCATTAATTAGAATCTTCGTTTTCTTAGTTAATTTTTTGTCATTTCTAATTAATGACAAAAAAATTAACTTATAACACCTTAGTCATAGCTAAATGATTTAGGACAAAAAATATAGCCAGATCAACCAATAAATTGTTTCTATGAAAGGGTAAACATGGAGATGACAAACTTGGAGCAAATCAAACATTATCTTATTTGTACTCTCCAGGAGTGTCTTCCCTGTTTAATTTTCTCACATGCTTGATGAAGAAAATACAGTACAGCATTTAGAGATATGTTGAACGTCATTGACAAGTCCACACAAAAAGGCGGTTCTAAAGCTACACAGAAATCTAAATCTATATGTGTGTGTATATATATATATATATATAGCCTTGACTGTCAGCCTCACTTTTATCTGCTTTGGGTCAGAAAGCCCACTGTGGCAACCATGAAGTGGACTGTGGTGTGGTTGTGTTTCTTCAGTTTTGCTGGTGCTGCTCAAGCCAGGCAGGGTAAGACTTGCATATTTTAGATTCTAAAAATATTTTCTATTGAAAATATTTTGGCACTACAACCAAAATTGTAATTTCTACTGGTTTAAAAGACAATCAAGAGGTTTGTGATGTTAAATATAATTTTCTAAAAATATAAAGTAATAAATATGTGATTTCAAGATTATATTTTGTTCAAATTTTTGCTGTTTAATTTTGCTGTTCTAGATGACAACCATGTCAACAACATCTGCAGCACTTGGGGCACGCAGCACTTTAAGACCTTTGATGGTGATGTGTTCCAGTTTCCTGGCTTGTGTGAGTACAACCTGGTCAAAGACTGCCGAGAATCCGAGAAGAAGTTTTCTGTGCACATTAGACGAGAAGAAAATGACGGAAATATAACAATACGTTATGTTGTGGTCACCATCTCTGAAAATACATTCAACCTAACCAAGACTGAGGTCACTGAAAATGGGAATCCGTAAGTAAAACACACACAACAATACACTAATTAACATATTTTTACATTATGTTTGTCATTTAAATCTTCAAACTTTTATTCTCTTTTATCAGAGTCACTCTGCCACACTACAGTGGGGGAGTAAAGGTGGAAGAAAGTACATTTTACATCAGGCTTCGAGCTACCAAAGTCGGCATTATAGTCATGTGGAATCGTGAAGATGCAGTCATGGTATACATCTTGCTTCACCCTCCTATAAGTCAGAGTTTTTACAAATCACTTAATCACATTGTCGTAATGTGACTGACTTAAAGGAAACACATTTAATTTTCATGTCAAATGAAACAGTTAGTGATACATTAGCTAACGTCTGCTGAGAGTGCTTCAATTGTTGGAAACAGGGAACTTTTTAAAATAATTATTTATGATGTATCTTTTAACATGATAGAAATAAAGGCTTGGTGGTTGAATAACATCAAAGTCAAACAAAGACTGACCTCTTCTTTCTGGCATAAACTAAAAAAATGTGAAACATGATCCTCTCTGTTTTGTGCTTCAGGTGGAAGTTTCAAACGGATACAAGAACCAAACTTGTGGCCTTTGCGGAGATTTCAACGGCGTTCCCGTCTATGATGAGTTCATGGATAATGGTATGTAGTTCATTGAAGTGTGTAAAATGTATTGGAAAATAAAATAAAAACGTATTCATATTCATGACAGGTGTTATGTCATGTTTATGACGGTGTCATGACAGTCTTATTCACAACCCTTCAAATAAAGTGTTACCATATTCAGTCATATCTTTAATGTTCTTAACTTCATCTTCATGATCAGGTTTTAAAGTGACTCCCATTGAGCTTGGAATCAAACACAGAGTCCATCTGCCAAACGATGAATGCAAAGACCCCCCTGTAAAAGATGAATCAAAGACAAATGTGTCACATTCATGCAAAGCATTTGTAAGTATATAAATCAGTTTTTTCCAGTAAAAATGTTAAGGAAGATGTTGACTTTTTGTTTCCGTCATTTTTCCTCACTACAGCAAACTATCTGTGAAAAAATATTTAACGGGGATTCCTGGAGTTCATGCACCAGCCTGATTAGTGCTGAAGCTTTCATCAAGGCCTGTGTGGTAGACATGTGTGCCTGTAACAACGGTACCAGTGACTTCTGTGTCTGCAGCACAATGTCTGAGTTTTCTCGTCAGTGTTCGCACGCAGGAGAACAGCCACCCGACTGGAGGAGACCTGATTTCTGTGGTATGATTCATGTTCGTCTTTATTTTTTGTTTTTATTTATTTTTTGTTTTTAAGACTGTAGTTTAATGCTTAAGAGGTTATTGGAGCCATAAAATGTTATTTAACATATTGTTCTTGCATGATATTTTGCCTAAATGATTCTATGAATTACTACTGCTCATTATCTATGGCACCATTTATCTTCACAGGTAAACAGTGTCCCTACAACATGCAGTATGAAGAAAGTGCTTTTCCTTGCATGGATACTTGCACACATCAGGACACAAGATTAGTGTGTGAGGACCATAAAACAGATGGCTGCTTCTGTCCTCCTGGTTAGTTCTCTTTACATTTAAAATGTATATTCTGCCACTGTTAATTCACCTTCACACAATGAAACTGTTTTTCTCTCAGGAACGGTGTTTGATGATATTTCTGAGAGGGGCTGCATCCCTCTGTCTGAGTGTCAGTGCAAGCATGACGACATCTACGACTCTGGAGAGGTTTACCACCATGAAAAAAAAAACTGGTATGTTTCAACATGTTTACGGAATGTCTTCTTGATGGTAAATTCATCCTTTTTGTTGCAGCGCAGGAATTTTACCAGCACTTTCCTTTATTATATTTCATACAACAAAGGGAAAATAAGGTCATAGTGGATGAAAAACAATCAAATTCATCACAATATTCACACAAAAAACTCTGAAAAGTGTGATATTCAGTTATTATATTCAGTTTCCTTTTTGTCTGACATCCATTTCTAACAGCTATGCCCACTTTTCTTTGCAAAGTAGCTCAAGCTGGGTCCGATTGGATGGAGAACATCTACATCATTTTCTGTTTAGTGTTGTTTAGTCTTAACTCCACTGCAGCCTTTAACACGTTTGCTTTCAGGATTTCCCTAAATTTAGCATAATCCACTGTCCCTTTATTTTATCTCCATGCCCATGTCATGACTCTGCCACCATCATGCTTCAAAGTGTAAATTGTGCATTCATTATTATCTGTACGGTTTTCTATGTGAAAACTACAGCTAGGAATATGATACATGTTTGCGGTTATTACTTGTATAACATTTTTAAATGTTATATTATTTCCCTTCCACTTCACAATAATGTCACATACAAAACAAAAATCACATACAATTCTGATAAGATGCTTTAAAAATTAAATGTGTATTAAAACTTTTGCAAGGTTTTATGAACAGATTTGTATTTTTCAGTACTTGTTCAGAGGGGAAGTGGGAGTGTGAGACTTTCGAGACCCCAGCTACATGTGCAGTTGAGGAAGGTTTACATTTCACAACATTTGATGGTACTACCTATACCTTTCATGGAAATTGTCTTTATACCCTGGCCAAGGTGGAGAGCAAGGTAAATAATGAGTCATTTTCTAATTGCTGATAAATAATACAAAACAGACATGAAAGTGAAGATTTCCCTGTGCTCAAATGTTTTATATATCTCAGGATGGAGTAAGTCCAAACTTTACTATTCGGGCCCAGTTGGGACAATGTGGAGGAACAAAATTTGATATTTGTCTAAAGGCTCTTAAAATCCATCTGGGCGTAGATAATGTGAGTAAAATACAGATGTTAGTATTTACATTCTCACAACAATATCTACAGATCACTCATAATTGGTTGTGTCTTTCTACAGGTATTAATGTTTACATCTGAGGGAAAAGTTCAACAGAATATGGAGGACATCAGTTTGCCATATTACTCAGGTGGGTCTGACAAGAAGCAAGTTTTAATTGAGCTCATTTTTTCAGTAATGGAGTTTCTATTTGTGTAACATCAGGTGACTTTTCTGACATTATTTACAGGGGACATCAGAATATTTCATGCTTCATCCTTTCATATTTTGCTCAACGCCAAGTTTGGCCTCCAAATTCAGATCCAGCGTGTTCCTGTTATGCAAGCCTACATCAGTCTGGAAAGCAGCTACAAGGAAAAGACACGTGGTGAGTTTTATGTTTTCCTTTAATTTAGCCAACTTCCTTTATAGACCATGTATTGTATGATAATCAAAACCACACAGGGTTCTTGTGCAGTCAGGAACTGCATGGAAAAGAGTAACATTTCATTTCAGTGTTTAAAGATTGTGGGAAAGGATGGAAAAAATAGAAGGATGGATAAATATTTGTACTCTTAAGACTATTCTTTGTAAAAGGTTTACATTTCACAACATTTGATGGTACTACCTACACCTTTCATGGAAATTGTCTTTATTCCCTGGTCAAGGTGGAGAGCACCTTGGCCAGTCTTGCCTTGCCTTGGCCACCATATTGGATGGATGGTACAGACATTTCTGTACTGTCAAAAGAAAAAAAACTTAGATAACTGAGTTTTATTTGAGATAAAAGAGAATATTCCAGTGAGGAGGTGATACAAAAAAATTATGGAAATGTGCTGGAGCTTGGACACTTTGGTGACTTGTTCTTCTGAATATGTTCCTCAGGTTTATGTGGAAACTACAACATGGCTTTGAATGATGATATGACGACTCCTCAAGGGAGCCAAGAAGGAACTGCTGTAACTTTTGGTAATTCTTGGAAGGCCGACCAAACATGCCCAGATGCAGGCAGAATACTTGAAGACCCCTGTTCAGTCACTATGAAAACTGGTAAAAAATAAATTTAACAATGTTATTTTTTTTCCAATCAAATGAAACCCATTGTAGTATTCTATTTAACAGTAAAGCTTTTCTTTTGTTTCTTTGTGAGTATATATATTAAATTTTTATTCAGTATATTTCAAGGGACTGGAAGTGTAAAAATAATTTTACATTTAATTGTAGAGAATTATGCCCGACACTGGTGCGAAATGCTCAGAAATTCAACTGGTTCATTTGCAAATTGCCATTCAGAGGTTAATCCTGACTATTACTACAAGGTACAACAACAACCTCTTCTTTCAGATTTTAATTCTGTTTAATTGGACTATAATTTTCTTAAAGTGTTCTTTTTTTATGCAGCGCTGCCTTTACTCCACCTGCAGCTGTGAGAAAAGCGAAGACTGCTTATGTGCCGTCTTCACCTCTTATGGTCGGGCTTGTGCAGCAAAGGGAAAGTTTGTGACAGATTTTGGAAACCAATGCGGTAATGTGTCTTTAAGTTTCATGACAACACATTAACTGTCATATATAAGTCTTGTAACAGCTAGGTAATTTTCCCATATTATCCACAAAACAGAGAAACACACAAAGAGCTGTCCATCAACTCAGATCTTCACTTACAATCACCGGAGATGCCAGCTGACCTGTAGTTCACTGAGCTCAGATCAGCAGAGCTGCACTTCACATTTCTTGCCTGTGGTTGGCTGTTTCTGCCCTGATGGTCTCTATCTGAATGAAAAAGATGCTTGTGTACCCAAAGAAGAATGTTCCTGTTCCCATAATGAAGATTACATTGAAGCAGGAACGTCTGTCAACATCAAATCTGAGCACTGGTGAGTCAGAAGAAACCTTAAGTAGTGGTTATATTTTTTTTTCAGCATGAATAAAATGGTTGTAATTTGAACGGCATCTCTGTTTCATCATATGAACTTGATTCTTTTTCCAAGTGTGTGTGCCAATGGAAGGCTTCATTGCCATTCCTTGAAAAAGCAGAACACAGGTAGGTAATTGGGGCTCTCATTTCTTTACTTTCCAATAACATTGATATTGGGTTAACATTAACATTATGTATGTTGAAAGTATTTCTTCTGTTTACAGAATGTCCTCATCCAAAAGTGTACTTCAACTGCTCCACTGGGATGGCTGATGACCAGAGACCACACTGTGTTCAACGTTGTTTGAATCTGGATGATGATGTTTGTGTGAGTTGCTGTCTTGTTTATCTTTAATGAGATCATCTCCTGATTATTTGTATGTGGATTAATAGTAACCCTTTGCTAATTTGTCTATTTCTGTGTGCATCTATTACCATAATTTTTTTTCACATAATAAATAAACCATTGCAGACTGTCCTCAGATCTGTGAAAGTATAGATTCTTTTTGCATGATAGTTGTGAAAGATCAAAATAGTTATTTTCTTTTTAAAATAACTTTAAAAGTGTAGAAATACTTTGAAGTTAATTCTCCATCTAAGTTGCCTCAATAGAGTGCCTGCCTTTGACTGATTGTTTTGTGAAGGAAACAGTCAAACAGAAGAAACTTTCTTTGCAAATATTTATTTTATCCATAAGTTAACCTTTAGAAAAAATGGGTGATTTTCTGTGGTATAGATATGACTCGGCTGACTGTATGTTACCAGAAAATCAATAAAAACACACCTTTTTAGGGATAGTTCATGGGTCACTACAGCAAACCATCATTAAAAATGTTTTAATGTATTCATGATTAAAACTCTTTATTTTGAAGTATTATTTAGCTTTTTTCACTCTTACATGTTTCATATTATCACATGCATTTTTATATCAGACAAACATGACCTGAGTTTATGTCTTTTTTTTTCTTCAGTTCTTAACTAGGTTTCTCATCAAGCAATATTTTCATATAGCCAAAACTGGTGGGCCTCTGAATAGTTGTCTTTATTGATATATTGTTTATCACTTGAGAGAGCAGATCTGATTGAATATTAATTGAGATAGGCTAATTCAATGAAATAATGCCTACAATGAAAACTGAGAATGATTAATTGCTGTGTATCTACTTGATGACTCTACATTTCCTTTCCAGGATGCGTCAGAATGTGTATCTGGCTGCATGTGTCCTTCTGGTCATTTTGATGATGGTCAAGGCTCATGTGTGAAAAAGACAGAGGATTGTTCATGCAAGCACAATGGTCAATTCTATAAGCCTGGAGTCGCAGTTTACCAAGATTGTAACCGCTGGTAAAAAAAAAGAAAGAAAAAATCGTTATGCTGCTTGTGCTGCATTATTTTAAAAAACATTTTGTTGAAAATTTTACTTTTAAATATAATGCATTTATTTTGTTTTGCTTTTACTCTACCCATTTAGTATTTGTAGAGGTGGGAAGTGGAAATGTACATCATACAGCTGTTCACAGAGCTGCATTATATATGGAAGTGGACATCACAAAACATTTGATAAGCAGCTATATGAGTTTCAAGGAGACTGTTCCTATGTTGCTGTCAAGGTAAGTTTATACAAAAACACTTAAAATTTGTTCAAAACTGTGGTTTTATTATTAGAAAGAATATCTAAGCTTTTACCATATAAATAACACAAATATAAATTGCCTCAAAGCAATTAAAACTTTTTTTTTATGAAATGGCTAATATGCAATAACAAAACACAACAGGAATTTGAATGTAAAGCTACATTGCTTTTCAAATGTAACCATACCCCCTAAACTTTTTCACATCTTTGTCAGATTACAACCACAAATGTCACTGTAATTTATTTTCCCTTTTTAGAGATATGTAAGTAAAGGCACTAAACACATATACACAAAACACCCTTCACATTGTTATTCACAAAATACAACCAGCAATATGTACTTTTATTTTTACTTCACAATTATGAGCTTGTTTGTTTGCAGTGGACGATCAGACAAAATCATATCAAAGTAGATTGACGTTTGCAGTTGTAACGAAACAGTTATGAAAAATTATTGTTTTTGTTTGCACTGCATAAATGCTGCAACCTCACTGACTCCTTGAGGCCATTGCGACGCAAAAATGGAGGTTCAAAGTTAATAATAAACACACTAAATCTATTTCTCTAAAGGTATAGCTACCAGAAAAAAGTACTTGGTAAAATGCAAAGAATGCCATCAGATAATTACTCTGGACTTTTGAGAAGTACTCTGACTACTTTGTCCATATTAGCAAATTAATATGTTTAGAGACTGTGTGAGCATGTTAGATTTTTCCAAAGGGTAAATGCTAGAAATTCTTGAAGCATAAATATTCTTTACAGTAAAGAATATTTATTGACAGTAAGGTCAATATGTTCTACTCTATCACACAAACTAATGCAAAGGATGCTCTTGCTTTCAAAGCAAGAATACTTTCTATAAGTTCATAATGTATAATTTTTCAGTACTAATGGAAACCAATTTTAAAAATGTATTTGTTTAGAACAAATGTTCTAATAAAACAGTAGAGGATGAAATTGAAGTCATCACAGAAGATGAACCATGTGGATCAACAGGGACAACATGTTCTAAAACTGTCAGGATTCAGCTGGGGGTAAGGCAAAGAACTCAAATGATAATACATATTGTGTTAGAATGGTGTTCATGATTTACAAAGAGTGAAATGTTCTCTATATTTCAGAAACATGTGATCATCCTCACTGACGGCACTTTTAAAGAGATAGTTTTGGAAAATGGCACCGAAATACCATACGAAATAATAAATCGAGGCTTCTATGTTGTAGTGCATTCCAGCATTGGTCTAAGAGTAATTTGGGATCGCAAAACATATTTTGTTATAACACTGGAACCATATTACAAGGTAAGTCACAGTAATTGGTTTCTGGGTAAGAAATAGATATTTTCTTTTCAACTAACTCCAACCTTCGGCCATCCGCAGAATACAAACATTTCTCAGTTCCACTACAATATAGAATTGGTGACATGCTTTTTCTAAATGTTGACTAAAAATGATAGATACAATCTCAGTAAAATGTGTTTCTTTACATGGTATAAAATGTGCAAATGACTGACTTGTTTATATTTGTGCAGGGTGAAGTGTGTGGCCTGTGTGGAAACTTTGATGGTAATGGAGAGAACGACTTCACCACCCGGAGTGGGTTGGTAGTGAGCAGCCCATTAGAGTTTGCAAACAGCTGGAAAGGGGACAGCTCTTGCTCAAATGTGGATAAGCTTATTGACGCTTGTGAAAAAGCACCTCATCGAGACCACTGGGCAAAAATGAAGTGCAACATCATAAATGGAGACACATTCAAAGAATGCCATTCCAAGGTAGTACAACGGTTGTTCTAGCAATGAAAATATTACACATCAAGTATTAGAGAAAAAAACTATCATTTTCAATGCCTAAACAGGTAGAGCCCCAACCGTTCTATGAAAAATGTGTGAAGGACTCATGTGCCTGTGACACTGGAGGAGACTGCGAGTGTTTCTGTTCAGCTGTTGCAGCTTATGCTCAAGCTTGCAATGATGCTGGTGTTTGCATTTCATGGAGAACTCCAGAAATCTGTCGTAAGTGAATAATTTTCCTCCTGTATTACTATATAAAAATCTGGGTGTTTTTTAGTCTGTTGCACAGTTTAATCTTCAACCTGGTATTTTCACGAGCTGTAATCAGAAATCCACTTACTGAAATAAAACTTTAGTAAGTGTGTAGTTAACTTATATAATGAGTTAAATTATTACATTATTGAATGTATTTATTGATTTGTGACTGTAAATTTCCATGGTTAGTCAGGACAAAGGATTCTGATATAAATTATTATCATCATGAACATAATCCTCAAAGAAGAAAAAACAGCAATTATTTTAAGATATAGCATCATTTGAAAACAAAACCAATTTTCAAACTGAAATTTTGTTCCTTTAATAAATTTTCTCTACAACTTCTTCTTAGCTGTCTTCTGTGATTTCTACAACTTCCACAACAAACAATATGATTGCTTATGGCACTACCATCCATGTACTCCAATCAAATATCAGGGTTGTTCAAGCTATTCTGTTAGAAGGTTTGAAGGTAAGGTCTGAACGAAGGCATTTTGAAGTTACAAAACAATATGAAAATCAAATTATTTTCAAATCTCTCTTTGACTTCTATGTGCAATGCACTTACAATTTCCATGCATACGTTTTTACAGGTTGTTATCCTAGTTGCCCAGAGTATGCCCCAATATTTGATGAAAAAGAAAACAGATGTGTGGAAAAATGTTCGATAACAACAACTACTACTACTACTACTACTACAACTACTACTATAACATCTCCGACAACCACAAAATCAACAACAGAATATACCACTACAACCGGAACACCAACTACAACTACAACCACTACAACTACCACAACAACTACTACAAGTACACCCACAACAACAGAATCAACAACAACTGAAACTACAACTGAATCTACTACTGAAACACCAACTACAACCACAACTACCACAACAACTACTACAACTACCCCTACAACCACAGAATCAACAACAACTGAAACACCAACTACAATCACAACTACGACAACAACCACAACAACTACACCCACAACCACAGAATCAACAACAACTGAAACTACAACTGAAACACCAACTACAACCACAACTACCACAACAACTACTACAACAACTACACCTACAACCACTACTACACCATGCATTCCACAACCATGTGAGTGGTCAGACTGGTATGATGTACATGATCCACATGAAGACAGAAATGACTTTGAAACATATGATAATATTAGAAAACATGGCAAAGAGGTGTGTGACAATCCTGAAAAAATTGATTGTAGATCAGTTGAAAACCCTGAGATAGACTTTGAAGACTATGTGACGTTAAATGACCAGAGACTTACTTGTAATGTAAGTACAGGTTTAGTCTGTAAAACAGTCGAACAAAAATATAAGAAAAAGTGTTTGAATTACAAGATAAGGGTGTGTTGTCGAAATGACAGATGTGTAAGTAGCACAACCACTACAACCACAGAATCAACGACAACTGAAACTACAACCACAACTATCACAACAACCACAACAACAACCCCTACAACCACAGAATCAACAACAACAACTGAAACACCAACTACAACCACAACTACGACAACAACCACAACAACTACACCCACAACCACAGAATCAACGACAACTGAAACTACAACTGAATCTACTACTGAAACACCAACTACAACCACTACAACCACAACTACCACAACAACTACCCCTACAACCACAGAACCAACGACAACTGAAACACCAACTACAACCACAACTACGACAACAACCACAACAACTACACCCACGACAACAGAATCAACAACAACTGAAACTACAACTGAATCTACTACTGAAACACCAACTACAACCACAACTACCACAACAACTACTACAACAACTACCCCTACAACCACAGAATCAACGACAACTGAAACTACAACTACATCTACAACCATAACTACACCATGCATTCCACAACCATGTGAGTGGTCAGACTGGTATGATGTACATGATCCACATGAAGACAGAAATGACTTTGAAACATATGATAATATTAGAAAACATGGCAAAGAGGTGTGTGACAATCCTGAAAAAATTGATTGTAGATCAGTTGAAAACCCTGAGATAGACTTTGAAGACTATGTGACGTTAAATGACCAGAGACTTACTTGTAATGTAAGTACAGGTTTAGTCTGTAAAACAGTCGAACAAAAATATAAGAAAAAGTGTTTGAATTACAAGATAAGGGTGTGTTGTCGAAATAACAGATGTGTAAGTAGCACAACTACCCCCACAACCACAGAATCAACGACAACTGAAATTACAACCACTACAACCACAACTACCACAACAACCACAACAACAACCCCTACAACCACAGAATCAACAACAACAACTGAAACACCAACTACAACCACAACTACAACAACAACCACAACAACTACACCCACAACCACAGAATCAACGACAACTGAAACTACAACTGAATCTACTACTGAAACACCAACTACAACCACTACAACCACAACTACCACAACAACTACCCCTACAACCACAGAACCAACGACAACTGAAACACCAACTACAACCACAACTACGACAACAACCACAACAACTACACCCACAACAACAGAATCAACAACAACTGAAACTACAACTGAATCTACTACTGAAACACCAACTACAACCACAACTACCACAACAACTACTACAACAACTACCCCTACAACCACAGAATCAACAACAACTGAAACTACAACTACCCCTACAACCACAGAATCAACGACAACTGAAACTACAACTACATCTACAACCATAACTACACCATGCATTCCACAACCATGTGAGTGGTCAGACTGGTATGATGTACATGATCCACATGAAGACAGAAATGACTTTGAAACATATGATAATATTAGAAAACATGGCAAAGAGGTGTGTGACAATCCTGAACAAATTGATTGTAGATCAGTTGAAAACCCTGAGATAGACTTTGAAGACTATGTGACGTTAAATGACCAGAGACTTACTTGTAATGTAAGTACAGGTTTAGTCTGTAAAACAGTCGAGCAAAAATATAAGAAAAAGTGTTTGAATTACAAGATAAGGGTGTGTTGTCGAAATGACAGATGTGTAAGTAGCACAACCACTACAACCACAGAATCAACGACAACTGAAACTACAACCACAACTACCACAACAACCACAACAACAACCCCTACAACCACAGAATCAACAACAACAACTGAAACACCAACTACAACCACAACTACGACAACAACCACAACAACTACACCCACAACCACAGAATCAACGACAACTGAAACTACAACTGAATCTACTACTGAAACACCAACTACAACCACTACAACCACAACTACCACAACAACTACCCCTACAACCACAGAACCAACGACAACTGAAACACCAACTACAACCACAACTACGACAACAACCACAACAACTACACCCACGACAACAGAATCAACAACAACTGAAACTACAACTGAATCTACAACTGAAACACCAACTACAACCACAACTACCACAACAACTACTACAACAACTACCCCTACAACCACAGAATCAACGACAACTGAAACTACAACTACATCTACAACCATAACTACACCATGCATTCCACAACCATGTGAGTGGTCAGACTGGTATGATGTACATGATCCACATGAAGACAGAAATGACTTTGAAACATATGATAATATTAGAAAACATGGCAAAGAGGTGTGTGACAATCCTGAACAAATTGATTGTAGATCAGTTGAAAACCCTGAGATAGACTTTGAAGACTATGTGACGTTAAATGACCAGAGACTTACTTGTAATGTAAGTACAGGTTTAGTCTGTAAAACAGTCGAGCAAAAATATAAGAAAAAGTGTTTGAATTACAAGATAAGGGTGTGTTGTCGAAATGACAGATGTGTAAGTAGCACAACCACTACAACCACAGAATCAACGACAACTGAAACTACAACCACAACTACCACAACAACCACAACAACAACCCCTACAACCACAGAATCAACAACAACAACTGAAACACCAACTACAACCACAACTACGACAACAACCACAACAACTACACCCACAACCACAGAATCAACGACAACTGAAACTACAACTGAATCTACTACTGAAACACCAACTACAACCACTACAACCACAACTACCACAACAACTACCCCTACAACCACAGAACCAACGACAACTGAAACACCAACTACAACCACAACTACGACAACAACCACAACAACTACACCCACAACAACAGAATCAACAACAACTGAAACTACAACTGAATCTACTACTGAAACACCTACTACAACCACAACTACGACAACAACCACAACTACTACTACAACAACTACCCCTACAACCACAGAATCAACAACAACTGAAACTACAACTGAAACACCAACTACAATCACAACTACGACAACAACTACACCCACAACCACAGAATCAACGACAACTGAATCTACTACTGAAACACCAACTTCAACCACAACTACCACAACAACTACTACTACAACTACACCTACAACCACAGAATCAACAACAACTGAAACTACAACTGAAACACCAACTACAATCACAACTACGACAACAACCACAACAACTACACCCACAACCACAGAATCAACGACAACTGAAACTACAACTGAAACACCAACTACAATCACAACTACGACAACAACCACAACAACTACACCCACAACCACAGAATCAACAACAACTGAAACTACAACTGAATTTACTACTGAAACACCAACTACAACCACAACTACCACAACAACTACCCCTACAACCACAGAATCAACGACAACTGAAACTACAACTGAAACACCAACTACAACCACAACTACAACCACAACTACACCAACAACCACAACAACTACACCCACAACCACAGAATCAACAACAACTGAATCTACTACTGAAACACCAACTACAACCACAACTACCACAACAACCACAACAACAACTACCCCTACAACCACAGAATCAACGACAACTGAAACACCAACTACAACCACAACTACTACCACAACTACTACACCAACAACCACAGAATCAACAACAGCAACTAAGTCTACAACTAAATCATTGTCTACTACCACCACTTCAACATCAACTAAAAAACCACCTCCAACTGCATCCACCCCATGTGAACAGTGGGGTGTGCAGGTAAGTTGCTTCACTTCAAACCCCTTTAATTAATTTTTGGAGGGGGCGGAGGGACTGTAATTATGTATTTATTTTTGTGGTATTTTTAATGTTGTTTTCTTGCTATTTCTGTTGACATCCTATCACTGGTTCTTTTTTTTTCTTGTCTACAGCAAAATGAGATGTTTTATTTTTGCAACTGCACCATGGCAAGATGTATTGGAGGCAATAAAATTGAAATAGTTCCATATGAATGTCCAACTATGGAGCCCGTAATTTGTGCCAATGGGAAAGACCCTGTTCTTGTATATGATTATTATCATTGCTGCCAACATTATGAATGTGACTGTAAGTTTTCTATTTAAAAACTAAGAAATTTATAAACAGCTGAACATTATGCTCACTGATAGATTAAGTTATTCTTATCATCCAAGAAAATATCCATGTACTTAAAAGTATAAATAGCAACAATTAATCTATAACAGCCCTGGGCTTCAAATGTATTTGTTTCATAAAGAGCTTCCATGTAAGGATGAAAATATTTATTGCCAATGTGCTTTTTCTAGTTACTTCACTTGTGTGAAGTGGTGTGGCAAATGAAGAACCTAATTGTATTCATGAAGGGAATCATATTATTGAGACTGTTTAGTGGATAGTTTTTGTTTTTATTAAGTATTTACATTTTTCTGTCACTGTAGGTGAATGCGAAGGCTGGGGAGATCCTCATTACATTACTTTTGATGGCAAATACTACAGTTACCAAGGAAACTGTACCTACTATTTGATGAAAGAAATTACACCAATGCATGGCTTAGAAATTTTAATTGAAAATGTCCATTGTGACCCTACTGAAGATGTTTCCTGTCCTCGAGCTTTAATTGTGAATTATGGAGCACAAAGTATCAAACTGATCAACTTTAATCTTGGTGGACGACCTGATTTGAAGGTAACACATGATGACCTTTTTTGAACAATAGCTTTTAAACTACATATACATGGTGGGTAAAGTCTTAACACGTCAACGTTTTTCTCAGAAGGTAAAAGAAATGGCACAAGGAATACATGTTGAACACACTTGAATAAATATATAAAATATTTGGTGAAAAAGCCTATTAATATCATTGTTTTGAGGTGTGTGAATGGGCTGCAATTGTGTGAGCGTATTATTTATTATTATTACTGACAAAATTCTATTTGATATTTCTATATGTTTTTGAAGTTCTCTGAGTCTGCCTAAGCTCTTGGGAAAAGAAATCATAAGAGGGGCACCTGGCTTGTTACAGCTCGAACAACACTCCTGTGAACATTTAGAAGTTTATAAAACTATAACTACTGTGTGTTTTGCAATTATACACATTTTTTGTGAAGGTTTATTTGATTTTACAATAAGTCCACTCTGTGGAAAAGACTAGTGATATCACTGTTATTCCTTCGTTATTTAAATTAGGTTGGGACAAAGTCACTTTTTGCAAGCCATCAGTGAATATTAAAACAAGCTTTATTTGCACATAAGAGGAGGAATGCTATATAAAAATAAATATAAATTTGTAGACTAATTTATTTTGATTTTATCGTATGCATATACAAATTACATGCTATTATCACTAACATGCAATCAAAATATTAGCTTCATACTAATATTATTTACTTCTGCTTTTTTCAGGCATTTAAAAATGAAGATGTAGAAAATCTAAGGCTCCCTTATTGGAAAGATGGTGTTAAAGTGATGAGCACTAATATTAACTTGGTGTTAGAGATCCTTCGTCTAAATGTGGTTGTTAAATTTGGAAGAACTGGCTTCAGTATCAACCTTCCATATAAGTACTTTGGAGGAAACACACAGGGTCATTGTGGTAAGAATGTCCTCTCAGAATGCATCTGTACACAGATATACAGATAGGATCTGTATACACCTTTCAGTTTGAATGGAGAAAATGACACTAGAACATTTTTGATAGGAACTTGCTCCAACAATCAAGATGATGACTGCAGATTGCCTAGCGGTACAGTAGCAGAAAATTGCGGTGTGATGGCCGACGACTGGCTTCTGAAGAAAGATAAGGGAAAAACTGGCTGCATACCTAAACGTACACCTCCACAGAAACCATGCAAACAAAATCCAGATTCTGTTTGTGAACTGCTTAAGGACCCCTCAGGGTACTTTACAAATCGTCTTGATCTGTATCATTTTCTTCAGCTTTTTAAATAGTCTTTTTAATGAATTTTTATTTTCCACTTCAGTGCCTTTGCTGAATGCCATTCCCAGATCTCTCCAGACAATTTCTACAAAGGATGCGTTTTTGATAGCTGCTATGTTCACAACCGGGCAGTGGAGTGCACAAGTTTGGAGACTTATGCTGCTGCCTGCGCAGAGATTGGAATTTGTATTGACTGGAGGAAGTACACTAATATATGTGGTACAATATTTTTTTCTCAACATAGAAAATTCAAAATAAAAAAAACACATTGTATTTAGTTATTATTTCCTAGCACTGGAATTTGAAATTTTGTTTTCATATTTTTACTGTTCTTTTTGTTTGCTTTTTACCAATAGCCAGCAACTGTCCATCAGGCAAAATTTATAAATCTTGTGGACCTGCAGACCAACCAAGCTGTGAGGACAAGTGAGTTCTAATAAAAAGTTGTTTTTTTGCTGCTTGTTTTAGCACACAATTAATTAGCAAATGGAAAAAAGAAACATAGGAAAAGTAAAGGAACAGTTAAAGCAACCCAGTTATATCACAATGATCCCCTTTAAATCAAAATTAGTTTGAGACAAACTCAGGTGATCTTTATTAAAGGATGAAATACTGTCACATTCAATACATTAGAATATTAATGTAAGTTCCTTTAACTCAGGAACTCAATTTACTCAGAAAAACACATTATATAGATTTATTAATATTAGAAATAATTGGAATTATTTTCCACTGGGAGATTTTAAAAATATTAACCAGATATAAATTCTTGGTCCCGTTCAGATTAGATCTAAATCATGCCTTTGCTTTTACTTTACACCTTCTACAATTTGCATGGTCACTGGATTTCACTGTTATTATCATGTCTCAAAAATATTCATTTATAATTAGCAATGTTTAAAATGTGATTACATTTCCCTTGGCATGAAATGCAAAGATCAAATGCAACATAAATAACGATTTTAACAATAAAACACATGATGTTTTTCATATCTAAAACTTGCAGTCCTAACGATCCAGTCATGAACTACACTACTGAGGGCTGCTATTGTCCTGAAGGAATGAAACTGTTCAGCAAAGAATCAAATATTTGCGTTAAAAGTTGTGGTAAGTATGTAAGAACAATTCTCAACATCTGTTTCGTTATTAATATTCAACATCTTTGGTTCGTTTCATTTGCTTCTCTAGCTGTCTTTGAGTTTAACAAGAGTCTACATTCTGAGGCTGTTCGTCAGTGTGCTCAATATGTTCACATTTCTGTATTCAAAATATTTAGGTGATATTACAAATACTGCTTCCATAGATATTAGAGTAATGAAGCTCGGTTTGCCTTTGAATGAACTAGTGTCTTACCTAAAATTAGACAACGCAGCCAAAAAGAGTGTATGAACAAATAGTACACCTGCTTAATCTATCATTTGGGTTTCCTCTTCCCATCGAAAGATTTCTGATATACGGTTTGCTTAGAGCATTTTTAACTATCTGTCAGAGAGTACTTTCTTGGGGATTGTGTCTTTCCTTGAGACATTTTAGGACGTACAAGAAATGAACATGAAGCAATAGTGTATATGTTTGCTATTTCTATTTTACTGTAAATCAAAACCAGTTTCTTTAAGTTCATAGATACATGATACTTTATTTATTTATTTATTTTTGCAGTGATTATATAAGTAAAACAGTACCAAATAGTTTAATCCAAATTAAAAGTAACTTATTTCAATAAGCTATTTGGCAAGAGCATTAGAATATAGAGACAACAAAGAGACTCACATAAATATGTTTGTGCTGTTTAAACAGGATGTCTTGATCCCAATGGGAAGCCCCGTGAGGTGAGCCACACTTGATTTTTATGTACTGTTCTCTACTTGTTTTTTTATACCTTTAAACCAACATTATTTTTTTCAGTTCAACGAGACATTTGAATACAAATGTCAGGCCTGTGTGTGTGACGAATCCACCAAAACTGTGATCTGTAAGCCTAAAACGTGCCCACCCGCTGCTTTACCAAGATGCATGGATCCAGGATTTGTTCTTGTCAACCAAACTGATCCATCAAATCCCTGCTGCAATGTCCATGTTTGCCGTAAGACACAACAATAATGCTGATTACTGTTTGCTGCTCGTTAGTGTTTAAATTAGTAATAAACTGAGTTCTTCTTCTTTGTGTTAACAGAATGTCAGAGCCATGCTTGTCCGGACATCAACATGAACTGTGATGTTGGCTTTATGCCAAACATCAGTGTTCCAGAGGGAAAATGCTGTCCAGAAAGTACATGTGGTGAGTCTATAAAATCAGTTTGTACATACATGAGGTCCAATGGATAAAGAATCATTTTGAGTGATCTTTGTTTTTACATAAATGTCAACTTTCTTTCCTAGAACCCAAAAGAGTCTGTGTGCTAAATGATGCTGAATATCAGGTAAGGAATATATGAAATGCATTGAGAAGATAAATATGTACCTTTTAAGATTTAGTCATTGTTAGACTAAAATTTGCAGGCTAACATTGAATTTATGTGGATTTCTCAGCCTGATTCTTCCGTTCCTGGCCAAAAATGTGAGAACTGCTTCTGTTCCTCAAGCTCTTCATCTGGTGGTCTGATGGAAATAAAGTGCGAGAAGCAGCAGTGCAAAGAAACATGCAGAAGGGTGAGGAAGACAATGTAACGTGTATGACACACTCAACTGGCCCTTTGGAAAATAAAGGGCCAGTTGAGAATGAAAAGAATTGCAAATATTAAGGTTTTACTGCAATCAATGTAATTGCATCGACATATATGACTACCTGAATCAGAGCAAGACAACATGATTACGATATTACAGTTGCCATTAAGTAAACACCAAAAGTGTTGTACAGCATTCCAGGACAAATTGGAAAAAAATAAGACACATTCTCCACTAACAGAACAGATTAACAGAAAGGTTTATAAAAGCGATTAAAATTTGCAGTTTCAAATGTCTTAAGATTCTCCACTATAGCAGATGAAAATCTAGTTCTTTACATATGTTTGACTACTTACGGAAAGTTGTAAAATCCTGTTTTATTTATGTAAAAAAAAAACTTTTAGCAACATGAACTGTTTTTTTAATTACATATTTTGATGAGTAATTTGCAAGTGCCACGTCAACGAGTCCCTTTGGCAATCTATGAAAAATGTTTAGACTCTCTCTATAGAAACTCATGAGCTCATTAAGGATGGTGGACACATTTTTTTAATACTAAAGAAAGAAAACAAAATAATCCTGATTAATCATAACCTATGCTGTTTTTAGCAGTAATATTGCTATTGCATAATTTTCTGATATTGCGCAGCCTACTTAAAAGACTGGCATATGTATCTGTAGCAAAAGTGGCTCTGCAAGCATTAACGTGGGGCTGCAAACAAATGCAGCCTTGACAAATTGTCTGATTTAGAAAATAAAATACAAAATTATATAAAATATTCACCACTTTTGTTGTAAGTTATTTTCCAGCACACACAGAATATTTGGGGTGATAACAGAAATGTTGAATGGGTGTGAATAAATTTATAATTAACTGGTTTTATTATTATTATTATTATTATTTTACCATATGGATGTATTGAATTCGCTTTTTTTCTCTCAGGGATTTGAATATAAAAAACCCAACTCAGATGATTGCTGTGGGACGTGTGTGCAGACCCACTGTGTGTTCATTGTTAATGGCAATGAGACACTTTTAAAGGTAAACCAAATCCTCTCTGTGGGTGTGTATTAATTTCTGTAAGTATAAAACAACTAAGTATGTGGTTATCTGTGTGGTAATTTTCAGGAAGGAGAAACCTGGTCACCACCAGAAAATAAATGTGAAAGTAAGACTTGTGTTAAGAATGGTGAGACTCTTACAGTCACCAGTAAGCAAATCATTTGCCCAGCATTCCAAGAGAGCAACTGCAAGAATGTAAGTGCCTGGTTTAATGCATAAACCCACACTGGATCATATACAAAGAAAAATTAAAACTTTTTGTTGTTGTTTTGTTTTCTATTCAGGACACAATTCAGACTGCAGCAAATGGCTGCTGCAAAATCTGTGAGTATGATTATTTTTCTTTTCTTTAGAGTTAGAGATACTGAAACAAGCACAAAAACTGACATTTTTCTTTCCTCTCACATTTTAAAAGGTGTGGAAAAAGAGAAGGCCTGCAGTCTGGTTAGCCGGACAACTCCTATCAACTACAATGGCTGTCAGTCTGAGTTGAATATGCCGTCATGTGAAGGATCATGCGACACTTTCACTAAGTAAGTATGACCTTACTTTTAGTTTTGTCTTCCTCTGGATGGTCATCAAATCATTTATTAAGCAGTTGTGAAGTACTGAATGTGCTGATTTTTTCTGTCCTTGATCCTTTCAGATACTCTGACGCAGCAGGTGCTATGGAGCATTCCTGCTCCTGCTGTAAGGAGAGACGCGCCAGCAACCGCACTGTTACCCTGGCGTGTAACGATGGTGCGCACGTCCAGTTCACTTATGTGCATGTGGAGGAGTGCGGCTGTGGTCACACAGAGTGCACCACACCTGCAGCACTGCATGTTCGCAGAAAGCGACGCTTCACACTGCAGTGACCCAATCCTCTGTCCTCACATGTGGGATACAGATGTATCTACAAGAATCATTTAATTAATCATTAAATCTCTAATAAGGTATAGCATACTTTGTGGAGTTCATTTATCAGTTGATTGAATAAAAGCATGCGTCTAAGTTTCAGTCTCCTGTCTTTAGTTATTTTGATTGTGGCAGTCATCACATATTCCCCACTTGCTTGCATATATTAATGATAGTGAAATGTTTGAATATTTACAATTTCAGAATAATAACTTTGGTTGTTCTATGAACAATAAAAAATATCCTAATCTATATAAAACATTGACCCTTTACAGCCCTGCAAGTATAAGCATGCTTGACAAAGCTTATACTTGTATATACTTTTTTTTTGGGATACAAATGCACCACAAAATGCTAGGGATAAAACAGATGATCTAAGATATTAGCATGACAGAAACTTTCCGTAAGAAGGAAAGATAGAAATTATAAATTGGTAAGAAGCTTTTTTTATTACATAAAGTATATATATATATATATATATACACTGTATATATCACTTCTTCTGTCACATTTGACATAGAGAAGATGACATTTTGTCTCACTGCTGTTTCAACAATGTTATTTGGCACTCACTTCAGTGTGTGAACTCCAGTTTTCTAAGAAAACTTTCAAATGTTGTGTTTATCTGACATGATGCTGATGTATTTGCAAATAGACACTCAAAGACAAAGAAATCTGAATAAACACAAGACCAAACATTCTCCTCAAGGATTTTGTAATAGGCAGAATAATTGTAGGTTTTCTTAATTCAGCTGCTTAGGTCCTAAACCAGGGGTACCTTAAGTTGGTCCTTGAGGGCCGGCATCCTGCATGTTTTAGTTCTCTCCCTGATGCTGGTAACAACCTTTTCAGCATGTCAATGTTCTTCTTAGGACTCTAATGAGCCATCATTGGATCCAGGTGCGTTAAACTAGGGAGAGAACTAAAACACGCAGTCCTAAACCAATACCATACCCATACCATCACTCTCACCTGAAATGCTGAGATATTTCTTTTACAACATATTTAACAAAAAACACTAAAATTTTCTGTCATTGATCCACATAATATTGTCCCAAAAGTCTTGTGGACCATGAAGATGGGGTTTTTTTAGCCACTTAGAGATCTGACTTTGTGTTTGGTGAGAAGCACTGTTGACCAAAAACAATTAACTTCCCCATGGATCCTACATGATGAGTCTTACTGTTGACTCATGAACACTAATCTTAGCTAAGGCAACCTTAGAAGGTTTTATCTGTTTGTGGAAAATGACTGCATCTGGCTGAAGTTTCTGTTTAGGAATTGCTTTTTTTGCAGAATACTATTTCTTTGTTTATTTAACCCTTCTGCAATCATAGCTGGATGCTCAGAAACAGTGAGACAGATGTCACAGTCTGACAATGGGGAAATAACAGGGTTGTCCTGTCAACCCGTCAGATCTCAAAATCACAGAAATAAGAAAAAGAAACTTGTAAAAGTGCCCACGGTGTCAGTTTGACCCTTTCGAAATGGCAAGGAGAAACAATGCACAGGGTTGAAAAATCCAACAGGGTTAGTTATGGTTAAAAGGGAAAATGCATATTAATAAACATGAATATTTAAACTCATTGCAATGTGCAAAACTTAGATGAGACATATGTTCTACAGTACCAGGTAGGTTTATGGTTTAGAACAAGGCCTATGTGCTGTTCTTCAGTTTTGTCTGTACAGTTTTCCAAGTATGAACTGCTCAGAGATCCAACAGTATCCTCTAGTCATAATTCTCCTGTATAAGCTTTCAGAATGTTTAATGTAATTATTCAGTGGGGCAGCACCCCAAATGTAACATTTTGTACACTAATGAAATATTAGCAATGCTCCTTATTGGTTTAGATCGGCGCATGATGTTTCTTTTTAAGATATTTTTGCTCTGCTTCGTGTTGTCAGATAGGTTGTATTTAGGGGATTTCTTGAATTTTTTTGATTCAGGTCTGGCAAAAATCATGCCTGGGTTTCAAAAACATTGGGTTGATCACAATTAATGGAAGTTTTGAGTATGGTAGTTGATAACTCTTACAAATAAGAGTCAGGTTGCTCTAGGTTTATTTTAGTTGGAATGTTTTTCTTCACTTAGGATATGTAGTCATCATTTGAAAGTTGAACTGTGTGTTTACTCAAGTTAGATGTCTAATTGTGGGAATGAGTCTGGAAACATGAAACATTTAAATATGACAAATAAGCAAATAATAAAAAAAATAAAGACAGAAAGAAGTCTGTCAGTTGGCAAGTATTTATTCCATATTTGTACTACTGGAGATCAGTACTACACATAGATTAAGTATTAGCCATCTTTGAAAGCTCACAGCCATTTCTTCTTGGTAGACTAAAAAGGAAATGTAAAATAAAATGTTAAAAACATAAAACAGCAGTTGTTCTTAAAATATTTCGGAATTTGTTAGTTCTGGCACTATATAACTATTTCAAACCAAAATTGTAGTTATTATTGCCAATAAGTTGCATCTATCATGGATATGATATTAAATGGTAAATAGAATGGTCAAACTTTGAGCAAACAAAGCATAATCTTATTTGTATTCTTCAGAAGTGTCTCATATATTTGCCAGTTTAACGTTCTGCCATGCTTGACGTAGAGAAAAAACAGCACAGCATTTGTGAAACTAGTCACATAATTTCAAATTATTGACTTTAATACGCAATGACCACACAAAAAGGTGGTTCTAAAGTTGCATGGAAATTTAGATGTTTATATAAAGCCTTGACTGTCTGCCTCGCTTTCATCTGCTTTGGGACCACAAGCCCTCAGCAGCAACCATGAAGTGGACGGTGGTGTGGTTGTGTTTCTTCAGTTTTTCTGTTGCAATTCAAGCCAAACAGGGTAAGACTTACATATTTTAAGTCTTTTTTTTAACTGTTTTAAGGTCTGCAAAACTTGATATTCTGTTTCTACAACAGTTTGCTATAAAAATAGAATAACATTTCTTGTTTTTATCTTACGTAGGGAAAATATATCAATAATGTATATTTTTTTTTTTAATTTTCTCTTTCTAGTTCGCAACCATGTCAACAACATCTGCAGCACTTGGGGCAGACAGCACTTTAAGTCCTTTGATGGTGATGTGTACCAGTTTCCTGGCTTGTGTGAGTACAACCTGGCCAAGGACTGCCATGGTTCTGACCCCAAGTTCTCAGTGAACCTTAAAAGGGAGGAAAATGATGGAAACATTGCAATAAGTTACATATTAATAACTATCAATGAAAATGCATTCTTCCTAAACAAGACCCATGTCACTGAAAACAGCCAACTGTAAGTATAAAAAGAAAAATTGCATATTTTTATAAAATAGAAAAAAGTGGAAATATTTTTTGTCCTTTTTTTAAATCAGAGTCAGCCTTCCACATTACAGTAGAGGTGTAAGGGTGGAAGAAAGTGCATTTTACATCAGTTTTCAAGCTTCAAGAGTTGGCATCACTGTCATGTGGAACCGTGAAGATGCAGTCATGGTAAGAATTACCATAAAGAAACTACTGATATTACACTAAGTGCCTGATCTTTTAAAGGTTTGCAGGTACAAAAACAAACTTGATCTACAAACAAAAATGTAAACAGAATTGTGGACCAAAAGCAGAAAATAACAGGTGCAATAAATTTTGTGTTTCCCTTCAAGAATATGCAAAACATATCCATCCTTCTTTGGGAGGAGGATATGCAAATACTAAGTTACCACATGCAATGTGATTTACTAAAGCTGAACCAGATTGGTAGGTACTGTTTTTGAGTCTATATTTAGCATGTTTGGAAAAAAGGTGTAAACTAGAATGCAAAAATGTCTATGGTCACTTAGGCAAGCAGGAGGCAGAGATGCAATGACAGAAGATACTGTTTGCCAAATACATTTAAATAATATTTTAAAAATTCTAAAAAATGTTCTCCCGGAATGTACTGTAGATTTTCAGCTGTAGCATCACAAAGTAGTTACAGCACACCATCACTCTACGGTAGGACATGTATGTGTTCATGTCCTACAGAAGCATGAAGACTATATTTTTCTGAATATTCCACAAATTGTGCAGGCAAAAGACGTCTGCGTGAGACAGATTAATGCAACTGCACTACTGATATTTATGCAAATAAACCAAAATAAAAACTCCAAAAAAACTGGACATTAACATCAACCAGAAAAGAATTACAGAGTCAAAGGGATGTTGAAGGTAAAACAAATAAAAGGAAATGTCCTGTACTCAAGAATTCCTCCCCCCTCAAAGTACCTTGACAGCTCGTATCATACGGATTTATTTTGTAATAAATTATTATTGGGGTTGTTGGTTGTCAACTTTAATACAGATGTTTGCTTATGTTTAATGACTAAAATATTCTCATTATTGTTTTGTATTGCATTGTGACCTTATTTAAATAAAATGCATTATTAGTAGTAGTAGTAATAGTAGTGTAATTCCTCCAGTATATTGACGTTCTACAGTACTTCTACTTTCTTTCATCCCTACTCCAATCTCAGACACTGTCCATAACGGCAGTATGGCAATAGCATACAGAAAATCCCCATTAAAAGAGAGTGGTGTGCATCACTTTTGCTCCTGGAACCAATTCCAAGCATGCAGCTTTTCTGCTCACACAATTTCTGTTTGTTATTTGGAATCCTTGTAGATATAACTCTAAGGCCAAATCCTTTACTCACAGTCATTTACTGACTAAAGAAAATAACTTTCCTTGGAGGAGCACAAGCTAATCCTTGCAGAAAGCTGAGAATAATATCTGCATGAAATTCGATGTGATCATTTATTATGCACAGAATACACATTGCTTTAGAATACATGAGGTATAATGAGTGTTATTTTAAGTAACAGAAAAAAATATGACTGTCCTTTTTTCTATTGTGTGTATTTCAGGTGGAAGTTTCAAAGAACTATAGAAACAAAACCTGTGGACTTTGTGGAGACTTCAATGGTGTTCCTGTCTATGATGAGTTCATTGTCAATGGTATCTTGTTCAATATCTGCATCATCTGCAATACAATGATGCAGATGATAATCTATCTTCTGCATCATCTCTTGATGATCACATTCAGGTCTTATAATATTGTCTTAATTTATCGTCATGATCAGGTTTTAAAATCAGCCCCATTGAATTTGGAAATAGCCATAAAATTCATCTACCAAATGATGACTGCAAAGACCCCCATGAAGACGTAGACGAATCATGGAAGTCTGGAAATGGTTTAAGTTCTTGCAAGAATTTTGTGAGTTTTTCAGCAAGTTGATTTGGTAGAAAACATGGTGTTTTGCTTACAAGTAAAAAATGAATATTGTTCCTGTTTTCTGTTGATTGTTTTTCTCTAGCAAACCAGCTGTGAAAAAGCATTTCTCTCCGAATCCTGGAGTTCATGCAATGAACAAATTGACCCTGAAGCTTATATTCATGCATGTGTCATAGACATGTGTGCCTGTAACAACGGTACCAGTGACTCCTGTGTTTGCAGCACAATGTCTGAGTTTTCTCGTCAGTGTTCCCACGCAGGAGGACAGCCACCCAACTGGAGATCTAAATTGTGTGGTATGTTTTATGTTGGACTCTATTTAGTGTCTTTTTATGAAAATAAAAAGACACTATTGGTTATTGAGCTGTTTTTTCAACAGCTTAATAATTCAATGAATGAAGAACACATCTGACATATTTCTAAAAAAAACCAACAACACACAAATAGAGAATAATGTTTAGCTTTAAATAAATAAATTTCATACAATAAGTGATTAAAATGTTTGAAAGATTAAAGCATTTCTTAATATTTAGCAACATACAATATTTTAATTGAGGCTGATAAATGATGACTGAATTGTAATTTAGTAATAAGAGCAGTCTGAGATTTGAAAGTCGCAAGTCATTTCCTTGTTTTATTTACTGCCTCATAGCATGAATAAATTACCACTTCCCTTTTTTTATACCACCATTTATCTTCACAGGTAAACAGTGTCCCTACAACATGCAGTATGAAGAAAGTGCTTTTCCTTGCATGGATACTTGCAAACATCAGGACACAAAATTAGTGTGTGAGGACCACAAAATAGATGGCTGCTTTTGTCCTTCCGGTTAGTTCTCTTCGCATGTAAAATGTGTACTCTGTCATTGTTAATTCAAAATTATCCAATGAAACTGTTTTTCTCTCAGGAACGGTGTTTGATGATATTTCTGAGAGGGGCTGCATCCCTCTGTCTGAATGTCAGTGCAAGCATGACAAAATCTACAACTCCGGAGAGGTTTACCGTCATGAAAATGCAAACTGGTATGCATGTTTTAAGGTGTCTAGAGAATTTATTTTTTGCATTGTGTGTTTATCTGGTTTGTCAAACAGACAATTGTTTTTTTTAATAGTACTTGTTCAAAAGGGAGATGGGAATGTGAGAACTTTGAGACACCTGTTGCCACATGTGCAGTTGAGGAAGGTTCACATTTCACAACATTTGATGGTACAGCCTTTACCTTTCATGGAAACTGTCGCTATACCCTGGCCAAGGTGGAAAGCAAGGTAAACCCATAATTCATAATTTACTGTTGTTAAAAAATACAGTGTAAGGGTGAACTTACAAAAAACTAAGTTGATTTCTCTTATTTATGGAGTATATTCATATGTTTCAGGATGGAGCAAGTCCAAATTTTACCATCCGAGCCTTGCTGGAACCATGTGCCCAAGAAAAGTATGACACTTGTTTGAAGGCTTTAAAACTCCATCTGGACGATGATTATGTAAGTTAAACACTAACATTTTTGAATTCACTTTCTAGATTCACACTGATATCTAAATCTCATTGATGAAACACTGTATTTCTCTAGGTCTTAAAGTTCACATCTGATGGAACTGTTCAGCGTGATCAAAAAACCTTGACTTTGCCGTACTTCTCAGGTAGGTGAGACGATTAAAAAACTCACTTTACCATGCTGTTCTGAGCTTATATCAGGAACTGATCTCTCTGTTCCTTTATTTATAGGGGAAATTAGAATATTTCATGCTTCTTCCATTAACATCTTGCTTTATGCCAAGTTTGGACTACAAATTCAGATCCAACGTTTACCTGTCATGCAAGTCTACATCAGTTTGGAAAATAGCTACAAAAATAAGACAAAAGGTAGGTTTGATATTACTTTTGAAGTCACCCAACTTTATTTAAGGATCACTTTTCAAATTACGACTGAAAACTCACTTACACTAACACAGTTTAGAGTCCAAGCATTTGATGTTTCAACCATGTCTTTCAGGTTTATGTGGTACCTTCAACGATGTCTCTAATGACGACATGATGACTCCACAGGGGGTCATTGAAGGATCTCCATTAACTTTCAGTAACTCTTGGAAGGCTAACACACCATGCTCAGATAGAGAGGAAAGACGCAATAATCCCTGTGATCAGAGTTTAAAGACTGGTAAAGCTTTTCTTTTAGTTGAGCAAGTAACAATATGACTAAAACTTCTTTCAGCATTTTGAAAGTTAATAGACATGTGAAAAAAAAAAAATTTTTTTGTATTTACTCATAGAGGATTATGCCAAACACTGGTGCGAAATGCTTCAAAATCCAAATGGTACATTTGCAAACTGTCATTCAGTATTGGATCCTAAAATATACTATCAGGTATATCATATAAGTTCTTTATGGACTTTTACTGCCTTTTTTGGACTGTAATTTACCTAGCGTATTTTTCTTTATCTGCAGCGTTGCCTTTATTCAACCTGTAACTGTGAAAACAGTGAGGACTGCTTATGTGCTGTCTTGACCTCTTATGGTCGAGCTTGTGCAGCAAAGGGGAAGTTTGTGGCAGATTTTCAAAATGTTTGTGGTAAGGTATTTTTCATTTTTATGGGACTGATGACTATTTGTCAACCAGTGAACTCAATTAGTTAACTCTCATTTGTAAGCCACAAAACAGTCCAGTAACTATCCCCGTGTTATCCACAAAACAGAGAAATACACAAACAGCTGTCCATCAACTCAGATCTTCACTTACAATCACCAGAGATGCCAGCTGACCTGTAGTTCACTGAGCTCAGGACAGCAGAGCTGCACTTCACATTTCTTGCCAGTGGTTGGCTGTTTCTGCCCTGATGGTCTCTATCTGAATGAAAAAGACACTTGTGTACCCAAAGAAGAATGTTCCTGTTTCCATAAAGGAGAATACATTGAGCCAGGAAAGTCTATCAACATCAATCGTGAGCACTTGTAAGTCAGAAGTAACGTTAAATAATATCCTTGATTTTTATTTAGCATATTTGTAATAGATGGAGCATTGCATTTCTTTGTTTTTTAATTACTTTTTTGTGCTATTTTAGTGTGTGCACAAATGGAAGACTTGTTTCCCATTCTCAAAATAACAGCCCCCCAGGTCAGTCATCGAGCTGCTCATATCTATTCGTGCCCACATCTTTCATATTTAGAAGAAATTCATTTATGTAAATAATTTAGGCAACTATATGAATATGTAACATGTTTCTCCTTTTTCTTCAGAATGTAAACATCCAAAAGTGTACTTTAACTGCTCCAAAGCTACCCCTGAAAGACCTGGACCACAATGTGCTAAAACTTGTTTAAATCTGGAAAATGTTTGTGTGAGTTGCCATCATGTTGATCTTCTCTGATTTATACATACCTCTCCGCATCCATCTATCACATCATTTTCAATACATCTTATAAACATGTCTTGTTATTGTAATTTGATCCTCCTGCATTCTACTCTGCTCTTGTGAAAGAGTTATAAGGAGACAATTTAACCACACAAAACATAAATTGTCCAAGTACCCAAAGATACAATTCTAACACCATAGATATAAAAAGACCACAAGTATTACAGTACTCCAAGACAGAAATTATGGATTCAGTACAACAGTTTGCTGTTTTTGTTCTTTTTGTTGCAAATACACTTAAATGGTCTATTGCCAAGTTTGTGCTGGAACATTAAAAAACAGTATAATTATGAATGAGTGGATCAATAGGCCTATTTGTCATGTTTCTTGACATAAAAGCAGCTAACCTCCACCATCCAGTTTCAAATCCGGTTTTAGCTCAAAGATTTCCCAAAAAATCCATAATAACGAGGCAAGCATTAAACAACTCACCTAACAGACTAACATAATTCTTCATTTTTTCCTCAAAATAAGCATAAAGGAGAAAGTGACAAAGGGGGTAGGAACAAGGATTTAAAAAAATTGAGAATACTTTCTCAATAAAAAAAAAATGAAATAAATCACATAAATAGGTATTTGTATTTCTATTCCAATTTCTGTGTATTTTTATTCTTTCAGGACCCATCGGAGTGTGAATCTGGCTGCATGTGTCCAGCCAATCAGCTTGATGATGGCAATGATTCCTGTGTAAAAAATGTAAAAGAGTGCCCATGTCAGCATAATAGTCAGTTTTATAATCCTGGCAATCACATTTTTCAAGATTGCAACAGATGGTATGAAAACTTTAATACCCATTCTCAATCATTTTAAATGAAAGTTCTTGTAGAAATGAATGTTTCAAGGCTTATGGTGATAATGATTTCCTTTACCTGCTCTCAATGCATTTAGTACTTGCAAAAGTGGAAAATGGAACTGCACAAAAAATAAATGTTCAAAATCCTGCATTATTTATGGAAGTGGCCATCACAAGACATTTGATGAAGAAGAGTATGAGTTTCAAGGAAAATGTTCCTATGTTGCTGTCAAGGTAAATTCATCATGTAACAGTAACTAAAATAACAATTGCACTCCAGATCTTCAGACAAGTGCCACTAAAAGAGCTTTTTGTTATGTTTCTTACTGACTTAATAGTACGAAACATTTCCACAACATTTAAAAGCAGTTTTGTTTTAATAACTACTGGGCATGAACAAACTGACTAATTGGAACAATCAGTAGAAAACAGAATTATTTAAATTCAAAAAGATAGTTACTATTTTAAAGTGACTGCATGTGTGGATATGTAAGTTTGTGTCTATGGGTACTTTTCTGTAACAAAAAAGCATATTTGTTATTTTAATTAGTAAAAATGGAAAGATTTAAAATACACTGTTGCCCTCATTATAATAGTTTGGTAAAAGAAAGCATCTTTATTATTTTAGCCATTCATGACTCTGAATTCTATGTGTGTAAATTACGATAGATTATTTGATCAGTTGATGCTGTTTTTTGCAGTAGTGAGGCACATTATGTAATTAACTTCTTTTTGTTTAGAACAAATGTTCCAATGAAACAGTAAATAACATCTTTCAAGTTATCACAGAAGATGAACTATGTGGATCGACAGGCACAACCTGTTCCAAAACTGTACTAATTCAGCTGGGGGTAAGAACAAGTATCTGTGCATGAAACTTAATCTTCATGTTATTGAGAGCTTTTAAAAATGGAAGTGCACAAGCATTTAATGTCATAAAAATATCATTACTACAAATGTAAATGTATTTCAAAATTACTGAAATCTCCTTGTCATTCTAGACAGCTGAAATCAAGCTCTCGGATGGAAAATTTGAAGAGAATAATTTAGGAAATAACCGCGACATATATAGCATAAGAAAGCAAGGCTTATATATTGTGGTGACATCCGAGATTGGTCTCACGGTGATATGGGATCGCAAAACATTTTTTCTGATCCAACTGGACCCAAGATTCAACGTAAGTCATATTGATTTTTCTATGTAGAGTAGAGGAGGTAACGTTTGGTCAGGATGTGGCTTATTTGGGGGCTGTGGTTTGAGGAGAGTTATTTTGGTTTTTCCAAAGGCACGTTTCAGCTGTGGGAACCTTTTCTGGGTACTGTGGTAGTTTTCTGGGGCCATAATTTAACCCTATCTGTTTGTCAGAGGAGAACTTTACAAAAGAAAATCCCATTTAGGGAGGTAGAGCTTTGTCAGTAATTACAAATATTTGGAAAGAGTTTTATAGAGGGAGTGTGTTAAGCATTTTGACATTGCTTAGCACACTCCTGCTCAAAAGTAGCACACTACCTAAAATTTCTGATAAGAATTATAATTTTTTTCAGGATTATAATTCAGAGATCTCTTGGTAAAATCATTTCATAAGGTCATATTTTTCTGCAATTCGAAGAACTGTTAAAACAAGATAATAAATATAAGTTGGAATGTTTAAATTGTTCTGGAAACTAACTTTACTTTTCAAACTATGTTTGAGAGTGTTAACATTTGGGGAATAATCAACACCCAGTTGAAATTCCAACCAGAGCTATGCCACCTCTTCTTAGTAAAATCGCTTTAAAATTTGTTCGCCTTACTTTTTGTGGTTTGTTTTTCTGAAAGTCACAGCTTTTTATTTTAACAAGAGGAGTCTTTCTCTAAGCAATTGAAAAAGACATAGGGCAACATTGCTGAAGGGAAGAGTAACCCCTACAACGCCCGCATATATAATTCAAATGAATCTCACTGTTGTCAAACACAAACTCAAGAAACACCCAAGGTGAATAAGAAGCTTAAGAAAAAAATAATTCTGGGCAAAAATGTCCCAGTGCTGATGGACACATGATTCTACCTTTGGGCTATTATTATTGGAGCTGAAACAATTTTTAACTTCTACTACAGAGGCTTAAGGATATGTATGCATCAAAGGCAGGCAAAATGACTGGGAACAGATCTGCATTTTAAATACAGGGCAATGTTATCGTTCTATATATTATTGGATTTTTTGCCTACTCTTTTTTTCATGCTGTCCTTTCAAATGTTTGTTAAAAGGAGCTAAGACAAACTATCCAACCCCTGACACCCAAAGAAAAATTGGTGTAAAATGGTTGAGCTTGCAAATCATCAAAGGTCAACCAGCACATTCTACAAAGTTGGGGTCAAGGTGGCTGCTGTAAAGTGACTGTTGTGTGTTTGCACAGGGTAAAGTGTGTGGCCTCTGTGGAAATTTTGATGATAATAGAAACAACGACTTCACTACCCAGAGTGGGATGTTAGTGACCAGCCCATTGGAATTTGCAAACAGCTGGAAAGTGGGTAGTGCATGCCCAAATGTGGAGGAAAACATTGATGCATGTAAAAAAGCACCCCATCGAGAGGCTTGGGCGAAATTGAAATGCAGCATTATAATAGATGAATTCAAAGAATGTCATGTTAAGGTAATGATGGCGCCATCTTTGCAATAGCAACGTCAATCTGGAATTATGAAACAAATTGCTAATGGTAAAAGGATCACTCTGAACAATTAAACAGGTAGATCCCCATCCATTCTATGAAAACTGTGTTAAAGACACATGTGCCTGTGATTCTGGAGGAGACTGTGAGTGTTTCTGCTCAGCTGTTGCAGCTTACGCCCAAGCTTGTAATGAGGCTGAAGTATATGTTGCATGGAGAACTCCAGACATCTGTCGTAAGTGGATCTGTTAATATATATATATATATATATATATATATATATATATATATATATATATTTTTTTTTTTTTTTTTTTTGCATTTTGAATGTTGAATATGCAAATTTATTACAAATATTTTGAGTTAGTTTCTGCACATTACAAAATGTCTGAGTATATTAAGTTGGTCTTATAGTATCAATAATATAGTCTTATTTGAAAAGGACAGAAACAGATTTTCTTTGTTTCATTCTAATACCCACCATTGTTGTCTGCATCACTGACTTTAAAGAGCTGTTTTAGGGAGTTTCCCTATTCTTCTTTGGTTTGGCTTGACACTACCACTATTGATTTCAGGTGTAAACAAGTTAATAACTGACAGGAAATGGTTAGTTTTAGGTCTGTAATAAGGTCTTGTAGTAAATAAGTGGGACAATTTCTTGCCAAGCTGACAACTGTCTCACAAAAGGGATTAAAATCTGTCTAGCTGATGTGATCCAGGCATAACAAACCCCTAACATGTTAATAACTTATAAACAGATGAATACAGACTCCAGGGGTAAGTCCAATCATTGTTTACAAGCAGAAAGAAATACAGAAGGGATGGCTAATCACGTTAACAACAGCATATTATTGTTTTTGGATTGTAAAAACTGTGCTTTTGAGAAGTGCAGGGGACTTTAAATGTAAATGATTGGCAAGTGCGGCAATAATTTAAATTAGTTGTGCTGGACCACAAACATATTTAAAAGATCTCTGCTTTAAGAAACATTTCTGTTTCTGGTGATTTTAAAGGAATTTTTGTCATGAATATCATCTCTTAAACCGTTTGTACATGGACATTTGTACTACCAACTATCATAAAGATGGAAACTCGGTTAATTTTAAGTACATCAATAAAGCTTTTAAGACTAAAACGGACAACAATATTAGCTAAAAAAGATACAAAGGAGTCTATCCTGAACTTGTGATCAAAACAAATAGTGCCTGTTTTCGCAGTGAGATCTGACAGGACATTTGAAGAAATTTTAAGACATATTACATTGGGGGGGTTTTCACATTTATTTATACCAAAACATTTTTTTCAGCTATCTTTTGTGATTTCTACAATAATCCAAATGAATGCACATGGCACTACTCCAGCTATCCTCCAACACACTACAGTCCCTGTTTGAACTCCAACCAAACTGTCCTAAGACTTGAAGGTGAGATTTTAATTTAACCTACTTTACATTAAAGCCATTAATTCTACTGATTAAACTTTTGAAGATTAATTAGCAGAAGATTAAATTTATGTTATCAGAAATAAAGATTTTAAAATAGGATAATTGTGTTAAACTCTTTTCTTTTTATGTACTGTTAATTTGAATGATGTTCCACAGGCTGTTATCCTAAATGTCCAGAAGAGACACAGTGCTTTGATGAGAAAAAACAGCAATGTGTTGAAGTATGTGACCAGATAACATGCGGAACAACAACTACAACCACAACTACAACTGAAACTCCAACAACAACTTCTACAACCACAACTACAACTGAAACACCATCTACAACAATTACATCAACTGAAACACCAACAACAACCACAACTACAACTGAAACACCAACTACAACCATTACATCAACTGAAACACCAACAACAACCACAACTACAACTGAAACACCAACTACAACCACAACTATGACAACAACCACAACAACTACACCCACAACCACAGAATCAACGACAACTGAAACTACAACTGAATCTACTACTGAAACACCAACTACAACCACTACAACCACAACTACCACAACAACTACTACAACAACTACCCCTACAACCACAACAACTACACCCACAACAACAGAATCAACAACAACTGAAACTACAACTGAATCTACTACTGAAACACCAACTACAACCACAACTACCACAACAACTATTACAACTACCCCTACAACCACAGAATCAACAACAACTGAAACTACAACTACACCTACAACCATAACTACACCATGCATTCCACAACCATGTCAGTGGTCAGACTGGTATGATGTACATGATCCACATGAAGACAGAAATGACTTTGAAACATATGATAATATTAGAAAACATGGCAAAGTGGTGTGTGACAATCCTGAAAAAATTGATTGTAGATCAGTTGAAAACCCTGAGAAAGACTTTGAAGAATATGTGATGCAAAATGACCAGAGACTTACTTGTAATGTAAGTACAGGTTTAGTCTGTAAAACAGTTGAACAAAAATATAACAAAAAGTGTTTGAATTACAAGATAAGGGTATGTTGTGGAAATAGCTGTGTAAGTAGCACAACCACAACTACCACAACAACCACAACAACTACACCCACAACCACAGAATCAACGACAACTGAATCTACTACTGAAACACCAACTACAACCACTACAACCACAACAACTACCCCTACAACCACAGAATCAACAACAACTGAAACACCAACTACAACCACAACTACGACAACAACCACAACAACTACACCCACAACAACAGAATCAACAACAACTGAAACTACAACTGAATCTACTACTGAAACACCAACTACAACCACAACTACCACAACAACTACTACAACAACTACCCCTACAACCACAGAATCAACAACAACTGAAACTACTACTGAAACACCAACTACAACGACTACTACCACAACTACCACAACAATTACACCCACAACAACAGAATCAACAACAACTGAAACTACAACTGAATCTACTACTGAAACACCAACTACAACCACAACTACCACAACAACTACTACAACTACCCCTACAACCACAGAATCGACGACAACTGAAACTACAACTGAATCTACTACTGAAACACCAACTACAACCACAACTACCACAACAACTACTACAACTACCCCTACAACCACAGAATCGACGACAACTGAAACTACAACTACCCCTACAACTACAGAATCAACGACAACTGAAACTACACCTACAACCATAACTACACCATGCATTCCACAACCATGTCAGTGGTCAGACTGGTATGATGTACATGATCCACATGAAGACAGAAATGACTTTGAAACATATGATAATATTAGAAAACATGGCAAAGTGGTGTGTGACAATCCTGAAAAAATTGATTGTAGATCAGTTGAAAACCCTGAGAAAGACTTTGAAGAATATGTGATGCAAAATGACCAGAGACTTACTTGTAATGTAAGTACAGGTTTAGTCTGTAAAACAGTTGAACAAAAATATAACAAAAAGTGTTTGAATTACAAGATAAGGGTATGTTGTGGAGATAAATGTGTAAGTAGCACAACCACTACAACCACAACTACCACAACAACTACTCCTACAACCACAGAATCAACAACAACTGAAACACCAACTACAACCACAACTACCACAACAACCACAACAACAACTACCCCTACAACCACAGAATCAACTACAACTGAAACACCAACTACAACCATTACATCAACTGAAACACCAACAACAACCACAACTACAACTGAAACACCAACTACAACCACAACTATGACAACAACCACAACAACTACACCCACAACCACAGAATCAACGACAACTGAAACTACAACTGAATCTACTACTGAAACACCAACTACAACCACAACTACCACAACAACTACTACAACAACTACCCCTACAACCACAGAATCAACAACAACTGAAACAACAACTACAACCCCAACAACTACAACTACCACAACAACCACAACAACTACACCCACAACAACAGAATCAACAACAACTGAAACTACAACTGAATCTACTACTGAAACACCAACTACAACCACAACTACCACAACAACTACTACAACTACCCCTACAACCACAGAATCAACAACAACTGAAACTACAACTACCCCTACAACTACAGAATTAACGACAACTGAAACTACACATACAACCATAACTACACCATGCATTCCACAACCATGTCAGTGGTCAGACTGGTATGATGTACATGATCCACATGAAGACAGAAATGACTTTGAAACATATGATAATATTAGAAAACATGGCAAAGTGGTGTGTGACAATCCTGAAAAAATTGATTGTAGATCAGTTGAAAACCCTGAGAAAAACTTTGAAGAATATGTGATGCAAAATGACCAGAGACTTACTTGTAATGTAAGTACAGGTTTAGTCTGTAAAACAGTTGAACAAAAACATAACAAAAAGTGTTTGAATTACAAGATAAGGGTATGTTGTGGAGATAAATGTGTAAGTAGCACAACCACTACAACCACAACTACCACAACAACTACTCCTACAACCACAGAATCAAAAACAACTGAAACACCAACTACAACCACAACTACCACAACAACCACAACAACTACACCCACAACCACAGAATCAATGACAACTGAAACTACAACTGAATCTACTACTGAAACACCAACTACAACCACTACAACCACAACTACCACAACAACTACAACAACAACTACCCCTACAACCACAGAATCAACAACAACTGAAACACCAACTACAACCACAACTACGACAACAACCACAACTACACCCACAACAACAGAATCAACAACAACTGAAACTACAACTGAATCTACTACTGAAACACCAACTACAACCACAACTACCACAACAACTACTACAACAACTACCCCTACAACCACAGAATCAACAACAATGGAAACTACAACTGAAACACCAACTACAACGACTACTACCACAACTACCACAACAACTACACCCACAACAACAGAATCAACAACAACTGAAATTACAACTGAATCTACTACTGAAACACCAACTACAACCACAACAACTACTACAACTACCCCTACAACCACAGAATCAACAACAACTGAAACTACAACTGAATCTACTACTGAAACACCAACTACAACCACAACTATGACAACAACCACAACAACTACACCCACATCCACAGAATCAACAACTGAAACTACAACTGAATCTACTACTGAAACACCAACTACAACCACAACTACCACAACAACTACTACAACAACTACTACAACTACCCCTACAACCACAGAATCAACGACAACTGAAACTACAACTGAAACACCACCTACAATCACAACTACAACAACAACCACAACAACTACACCCACAACCACAGAATCAACAACAACTGAATCTACTACTGAAACACCAACTACAACCACAACTACGACAACAACCACAACAACTACTACAACTACCCCTACAACCACAGAATCAACGACAACTGAAACTACAACTGAAACACCAACTACAATCACAACTACGACAACAACCACAACAACTACCCCTACAACCACAGAATCAACGACAACTGAAACACCAACTACAACCACAACTACCACCACAACTACTACCACAACTACACCCACAACCACAGAATCAACAACAACTGAAACTACAACTGAATTTACTACTGAAACACCAACTACAACCACAACTACCACAACAACTACCCCTACAACCACAGAATCAACGACAACTGAAACTACAACTGAAACACCAACTACAACCACAACTACTACCACAACAACACCAACAACCACAGAATCAACAACAGCAACTAAGTCTACAACTAAATCATTGCCTATTACCACCACTTCAACATCAACTAAAAAACCACCTCCAACTGCATCCACCCCATGTGAACAGTGGGGTGTGCAGGTAAGTTGCTTCACTTCAAACCCCTTTAATTAATTTTTGGAGGGGGCGGAGGGACTGTAATTATGTATTTATTTTTGTGGTATTTTTAATGTTGTTTTCTTGCTATTTCTGTTGACATCCTATCACTGGTTCTTTTTTTTTCTTGTCTACAGCAAAATGAGATGTTTTATTTTTGCAACTGCACCATGGCAAGATGTATTGGAGGCAATAAAATTGAAATAGTTCCATATGAATGTCCAACTATGGAGCCCGTAACTTGTGCCAATGGGAAAAACCCTGTTCTTGTATATGATTATTATCATTGCTGCCAACATTATGAATGTGACTGTAAGTTTTCTATTTAAAAACTAAGAAATTTATAAACAGCTGAACATTATGCTCACTGATAGATTAAGTTATTCTTATCATCCAAGAAAATATCCATGTACTTAAAAGTATAAATAGCAACAATTAATCTATAACAGCCCTGGGCTTCAAATGTATTTGTTTCATAAAGAGTTTCCATGTAAGGATGAAAATATTTATTGCCAATGTGCTTTTTCTAGTTACTTCACTTGTGTGAAGTGGTGTGGCAAATGAAGAACCTAATTGTACTCATGAAGGGAATCATATTATTGAGACTGTTTAGTGGATAGTTTTTGTTTTTATTAAGTATTTACATTTTTCTGTCACTGTAGGTGAATGCGAAGGCTGGGGAGATCCTCATTACATTACTTTTGATGGCAAATACTACAGTTACCAAGGAAACTGTACCTACTATTTGATGAAAGAAATTACACCAATGCATGGCTTAGAAATTTTAATTGAAAATGTCCATTGTGACCCTACTGAAGATGTTTCCTGTCCTCGAGCTTTAATTGTGAATTATGGAGCACAAAGTATCAAACTGATCAACTTTAATCTTGGTGGACGACCTGATTTGAAGGTAACACGTGATGACCTTTTTTGAACAATAGCTTTTAAACTACATATACATAGTGGGTAAAGTCTTAACACGTCAACGTTTTTCTCAGAAGGTAAAAGAAATGGCACAAGGAATACACGTTGAACACACTTGAATAAATATATAAAATATTTGGTGAAAAAGCCTATTAATATCATTGTTTTGAGGTGTGTGAATGGGCTGCAATTGTGTGAGCGTATTATTTATTATTATTACTGACAAAATTCTATTTGATATTTCTATATGTTTTTGAAGTTCTCTGAGTCTGCCTAAGCTCTTGGGAAAAGAAATCATAAGAGGGGCACCTGGCTTGTTACAGCTCGAACAACACTCCTGTGAACATTTAGAAGTTTATAAAACTATAACTACTGTGTGTTTTGCAATTATACACATTTTTTGTGAAGGTTTATTTGATTTTACAATAAGTCCACTCTGTGGAAAAGACTAGTGATATCACTGTTATTCCTTCGTTATTTAAATTAGGTTGGGACAAAGTCACTTTTTGCAAGCCATCAGTGAATATTAAAACAAGCTTTATTTGCACATAAGAGGAGGAATGCTATATAAAAATAAATATAAATTTGTAGACTAATTTATTTTGATTTTATCGTATGCATATACAAATTACATGCTATTATCACTAACATGCAATCAAAATATTAGCTTCATACTAATATTATTTACTTCTGCTTTTTTCAGGCATTTAAAAATGAAGATGTAGAAAATCTAAGGCTCCCTTATTGGAAAGATGGTGTTAAAGTGATGAGCACTAATATTAACTTGGTGTTAGAGATCCTTCGTCTAAATGTGGTTGTTAAATTTGGAAGAACTGGCTTCAGTATCAACCTTCCATATAAGTACTTTGGAGGAAACACACAGGGTCATTGTGGTAAGAATGTCCTCTCAGAATGCATCTGTACACAGATATACAGATAGGATCTGTATACACCTTTCAGTTTGAATGGAGAAAATGACACTAGAACATTTTTGATAGGAACTTGCTCCAACAATCAAGATGATGACTGCAGATTGCCTAGCGGTACAGTAGCAGAAAATTGCGGTGTGATGGCCGACGACTGGCTTCTGAAGAAAGATAAGGGAAAAACTGGCTGCATACCTAAACGTACACCTCCACAGAAACCATGCAAACAAAATCCAGATTCTGTTTGTGAACTGCTTAAGGACCCCTCAGGGTACTTTACAAATCGTCTTGATCTGTATCATTTTCTTCAGCTTTTTAAATAGTCTTTTTAATGAATTTTTATTTTCCACTTCAGTGCCTTTGCTGAATGCCATTCCCAGATCTCTCCAGACAATTTCTACAAAGGATGCGTTTTTGATAGCTGCTATGTTCACAACCGGGCAGTGGAGTGCACAAGTTTGGAGACTTATGCTGCTGCCTGCGCAGAGATTGGAATTTGTATTGACTGGAGGAAGTACACTAATATATGTGGTACAATATTTTTTTCTCAACATAGAAAATTCAAAATAAAAAAAACACATTGTATTTAGTTATTATTTCCTAGCACTGGAATTTGAAATTTTGTTTTCATATTTTTACTGTTCTTTTTGTTTGCTTTTTACCAATAGCCAGCAACTGTCCATCAGGCAAAATTTATAAATCTTGTGGACCTGCAGACCAACCAAGCTGTGAGGACAAGTGAGTTCTAATAAAAAGTTGTTTTTTTGCTGCTTGTTTTAGCACACAATTAATTAGCAAATGGAAAAAAGAAACATAGGAAAAGTAAAGGAACAGTTAAAGCAACCCAGTTATATCACAATGATCCCCTTTAAATCAAAATTAGTTTGAGACAAACTCAGGTGATCTTTATTAAAGGATGAAATACTGTCACATTCAATACATTAGAATATTAATGTAAGTTCCTTTAACTCAGGAACTCAATTTACTCAGAAAAACACATTATATAGATTTATTAATATTAGAAATAATTGGAATTATTTTCCACTGGGAGATTTTAAAAATATTAACCAGATATAAATTCTTGGTCCCGTTCAGATTAGATCTAAATCATGCCTTTGCTTTTACTTTACACCTTCTACAATTTGCATGGTCACTGGATTTCACTGTTATTATCATGTCTCAAAAATATTCATTTATAATTAGCAATGTTTAAAATGTGATTACATTTCCCTTGGCATGAAATGCAAAGATCAAATGCAACATAAATAACGATTTTAACAATAAAACACATGATGTTTTTCATATCTAAAACTTGCAGTCCTAACGATCCAGTCATGAACTACACTACTGAGGGCTGCTATTGTCCTGAAGGAATGAAACTGTTCAGCAAAGAATCAAATATTTGCGTTAAAAGTTGTGGTAAGTATGTAAGAACAATTCTCAACATCTGTTTCGTTATTAATATTCAACATCTTTGGTTCGTTTCATTTGCTTCTCTAGCTGTCTTTGAGTTTAACAAGAGTCTACATTCTGAGGCTGTTCGTCAGTGTGCTCAATATGTTCACATTTCTGTATTCAAAATATTTAGGTGATATTACAAATACTGCTTCCATAGATATTAGAGTAATGAAGCTCGGTTTGCCTTTGAATGAACTAGTGTCTTACCTAAAATTAGACAACGCAGCCAAAAAGAGTGTATGAACAAATAGTACACCTGCTTAATCTATCATTTGGGTTTCCTCTTCCCATCGAAAGATTTCTGATATACGGTTTGCTTAGAGCATTTTTAACTATCTGTCAGAGAGTACTTTCTTGGGGATTGTGTCTTTCCTTGAGACATTTTAGGACGTACAAGAAATGAACATGAAGCAATAGTGTATATGTTTGCTATTTCTATTTTACTGTAAATCAAAACCAGTTTCTTTAAGTTCATAGATACATGATACTTTATTTATTTATTTATTTTTGCAGTGATTATATAAGTAAAACAGTACCAAATAGTTTAATCCAAATTAAAAGTAACTTATTTCAATAAGCTATTTGGCAAGAGCATTAGAATATAGAGACAACAAAGAGACTCACATAAATATGTTTGTGCTGTTTAAACAGGATGTCTTGATCCCAATGGGAAGCCCCGTGAGGTGAGCCACACTTGATTTTTATGTACTGTTCTCTACTTGTTTTTTTATACCTTTAAACCAACATTATTTTTTTCAGTTCAACGAGACATTTGAATACAAATGTCAGGCCTGTGTGTGTGACGAATCCACCAAAACTGTGATCTGTAAGCCTAAAACGTGCCCACCCGCTGCTTTACCAAGATGCATGGATCCAGGATTTGTTCTTGTCAACCAAACTGATCCATCAAATCCCTGCTGCAATGTCCATGTTTGCCGTAAGACACAACAATAATGCTGATTACTGTTTGCTGCTCGTTAGTGTTTAAATTAGTAATAAACTGAGTTCTTCTTCTTTGTGTTAACAGAATGTCAGAGCCATGCTTGTCCGGACATCAACATGAACTGTGATGTTGGCTTTATGCCAAACATCAGTGTTCCAGAGGGAAAATGCTGTCCAGAAAGTACATGTGGTGAGTCTATAAAATCAGTTTGTACATACATGAGGTCCAATGGATAAAGAATCATTTTGAGTGATCTTTGTTTTTACATAAATGTCAACTTTCTTTCCTAGAACCCAAAAGAGTCTGTGTGCTAAATGATGTTGAATATCAGGTAAGGAATATATGAAATGCATTGAGAAGATAAATATGTACCTTTTAATATTTAGTCATTGTTAGACTAAAATGTGCAGGCTAACATTGAATTTATGTGGATTTCTCAGCCTGATTCTTCCGTTCCTGGCCAAAAATGTGAGAACTGCTTCTGTTCCTCAAGCTCTTCATCTGGTGGTCTGATGGAAATAAAGTGCGAGAAGCAGCAGTGCAAAGAAACATGCAGAAGGGTGAGGAAGACAATGTAACGTGTATGACACACTCAACTGGCCCTTTATTTTCCAAAGGGCCAGTTGAGAATGAAAAGAATTGCAAATATTAAGGTTTTACTGCAATCAATGTAATTGCATCGACATATATGACTACCTGAATCAGAGCAAGACAACATGATTACGATATTACAGTTGCCATTAAGTAAACACCAAAAGTGTTGTACAGCATTCCAGGACAAATTGGAAAAAAATAAGACACATTCTCCACTAACAGAACAGATTAACAGAAAGGTTTATAACAGCGATTAAAATTTGCAGTTTCAAATGTCTTAAGATTCTCCACTATAGCAGATGAAAATCTAGTTTTTTACTTATGTTTGACTACTTACGGAAAGTTGTAAAATCCTGTTTTATTTATGTAAAAAAAAACTTTTAGCAACATGAACTGTTTTTTTAATTACATATTTTGATGAGTAATTTGCAAGTGCCACGTCAACGAGTCCCTTTGGCAATCTATGAAAAATGTTTAGACTCTCTCTATAGAAACTCATGAGCTCATTAAGGATGATGGACACATTTTTTAATACTAAAGAAAGAAAACAAAATAACCCTGATTAATCATAACCTATGCTGTTTTTAGCAGTAATATTGCTATTGCATAATTTTCTGATATTGCGCAGCCTACTTAAAAGACTGGCATGTGTATCTGTAGCAAAAGTGGCTCTGCAAGCATTAACGTGGGGCTGCAAACAAATGCAGCCTTGACAAATTGTCTGATTTAGAAAATAAAATACAAAATTATATAAAATATTCACCACTTTTGTTGTAAGTTATTTTCCAGCACACACAAAATATTTGGGGTGATAACAGAAATGTTGAATGGGTGTGAATAAATTTATAATTAACTGGTTTTATTATTATTATTATTATTATTTTACCATATGGATGTATTGAATTCGCTTTTTTTCTCTCAGGGATTTGAATATAAAAAACCCAACTCAGATGATTGCTGTGGGACGTGTGTGCAGACCCAGTGTGTGTTCATTGTTAATGGCAATGAGACACTCTTAAAGGTAAACCAAATCCTCTCTGTGGGTGTGTATTAATTTCTGTAAGTATAAAACAACTAAGTATGTGGTTATCTGTGTGGTAATTTTCAGGAAGGAGAAACCTGGTCACCACCAGAAAATAAATGTGAAAGTAAGACTTGTGTTAAGAATGGTGAGACTCTTACAGTCACCAGTAAGCAAATCATTTGCCCAGCATTCCAAGAGAGCAACTGCAAGAATGTAAGTGCCTGGTTTAATGCATAAACCCACACTGGATCATATACAAAGAAAAATTAAAACTTTTTGTTGTTGTTTTGTTTTCTATTCAGGACACAATTCAGACTGCAGCAAATGGCTGCTGCAAAATCTGTGAGTATGATTATTTTTCTTTTCTTTAGAGTTAGAGATACTGAAACAAGCACAAAAACTGACATTTTTCTTTCCTCTCACATTTTAAAAGGTGTGGAAAAAGAGAAGGCCTGCAGTCTGGTTAGCCGGACAACTCCTATCAACTACAATGGCTGTCAGTCTGAGTTGAATATGCCGTCATGTGAAGGATCATGCGACACTTTCACTAAGTAAGTATGACCTTACTTTTAGTTTTGTCTTCCTCTGGATGGTCATCAAATCATTTATTAAGCAGTTGTGAAGTACTGAATGTGCTGATTTTTTCTGTCCTTGATCCTTTCAGATACTCTGACGCAGCAGGTGCTATGGAGCATTCCTGCTCCTGCTGTAAGGAGAGAAGTGCCAGCAACCGCACTGTTACCCTGGCGTGTAACGATGGTGCGCACGTCCAGTTCACTTATGTGCATGTGGAGGAGTGCGGCTGTGGTCACACAGAGTGCACCACACCTGCAGCACTGCATGTTCGCAGAAAGCGACGCTTCACACTGCAGTGACCCAATCCTCTGTCCTCACATGTGGGATACAGATGTATCTCCAAGAATCATTTAATTAATCATTAAATCTCTAATAAGGTAGAGCATACTTTGTGGAGTTCATTTATCAGCTGATTGAATAAAAGCATGCGTCTAAGTTTCAGTCTCCTGTCTTTAGTTATTTTGATTGTGGCAGTCATCACATATTCCCCACTTGCTTGCATATATTAATGATAGTGAAATGTTTGAATATTTACAATTTCAGAATAATAACTTTGGTTGTTCTATGAACAATAAAAAATATCCTAATCTATATAAAACATTGACCCTTTACAGCCCTGCAAGTATATGCATGCTTGACAAAGCTTATACTTGTATATACTTTTTTTTGGGGATACAAATGCACCACAAAATGCTAGGGATAAAACAGATCCATCCATGATCTAAGATATTAGCATGACAGAAACTTTCCGTAAGAAGGAAAGATAGAAATTATAAATTAGTAAGAAGCTTTTTTTATTACATAAAGTATATATATATATATATATATATATATATATATATATATATATATATATATATATATATATATATATATATATATATATATATATATATATACACACACTGTATATATCACTTCTTCTGTCACATTTGACATAGAGAAGATGACATTTTGTCTCATTGCTGTTTCAACAATGTTATTTGGCACTCACTTCAGTGTGTGAACTCCAGTTTTCTAAGAAAATCCTTTCAAATGTTGTGTTTATCTGACATGATGCTGATGTATTTGCAAATAGACATCACTCAAAGACAAAGAAATCTGAATAAACACAAGACCAAACATTCTTCTCAAGGATTTTGTAATAGGCAGAATAATTGTAGGTTTTCTTAATTCAGCTGCTTAGGTCCTAAGACTTTGGGCACCACTGTCCTAAACCAATAGACCCATACCATCACTCTCACCTGAAATTCTGAGATATTTCTTTTACAACATATTTAACAAAAAACACTAAATTTTTCTGTCATTGATCCACATAATATTGTCCCAAAAGTCTTGTGGACCATGAAGATGGTTTTTTTTTAACCACTTAGAGATCTGACTTTGTGTTTGTTTTCTGCAAACATGGAGAAGCAGTATTCAGCCTCTATGCACCACAAATCTGGAACGTCCAGAACAACCAAAACACTGAGTTCCTTTAAATCAAGGCTAAAAATCCACCTGTGTAGAGTTGCTTTTGAACCTTAATGAATGGAACATTGACCAAGGTATTTGTTGTGTATTCATGACTTTGATGATAGCACTAACCAAAATGTAATGTTTGTTACTTGTTTCTCAATTGTCGACGGTATGTTGTTTTTATGACTTTTTGTTTTTGTGTTTTTATGATGTAAAGCACTTTGAACAGGTTTGTTACTGAAATGTGCTATACAAATATAACGTGACTGATTGAAAGGCAGAAGAAAGTTTTACTCTCTGAGAAAAAAATTATCTTGACAGCCCTGATGGCTTTCAGCGTTGGCATGACAAGGAAACCCCACCTTAAATGTTTTTTACACAGCAAAGGGGAGGGATGTCATCATGATCTTTTTCCTTCAGTGGAATAATAGAGCTTCAGGTTATGCAAAGGCATAACCTGAAACTATGCCAGCTGGCAGTTGGTTATGTAGAAATCTTTCTTGGGGGCATCCCTCATGGACAAAATCATCAGGAAAGCTGGCTCTGTACTGGGACTAAGGCTGGAGTCCCTGGAAACTGTGGTGGAGAGGAGGACACTGAAGAAGGTTCTGTCTGTCCCTACGACAGCGGAGCTGTCGTAGGGACAGATACAGGAAATCCTTCCTGCCACATGCCATCTCACTGTACAATAAAAGCTAAATCATTGTTCTGCACTAATCAGTCCGATTTTGCACAACTGCACTATGGCACACTTGCTGTACATATATTTACATATACATATGTAAATATATACATATCTGCATTTTTTTTTAATCTTTGCAAGGACTACTCTTAAGTTGCTTTTTATATTAACAGCATTTCATATTTTTACAATTTATAGCATTTTATATTTTATTTTTATTTTATCTACAACTACTACTCAGTGGTAGTTGTTATTGTGTCTTGTCTCTATGCTGTAACTGCGAAGTAATTTCCCTGCTGAGATGAATAAAGTACTTCTATTCTATTCTATTCTATTCTATTCTATTCTATTCTATTCTATCATGACTGAAGTCCATTGTCCATGTGGTAATAACTGAGTTTTTCAACAGAACAATGCTGAAGTTCACAACGCCTGCCTAACACAGGCTTTCATCCCGGGAACTAAATCCAATTGAGAACACTTACGGTCAGATGGTCAGGAAAGTTTACAAGAATGAAGACCAGTTGCAGATAGTGGATGCCCTCAGTGAAGCTTCCTTAACTACTTGGAACAACAATCCCTCTAGCCTCCTGGAAACAATTCAATTTAATTTATATATATATAATACCAATTCACAAATTGGATTTAGATGTCTCTTTCTCATTGTTTTACTTGTGGGGATTTACTAAGCATAACACTAGGAAAACAGATGTTGAAGGGCGAAGACAGACTTGAGCAAATATTTGATCAGTGCATGGTAGACTCAAGTAAGTCAAGAAAAGGTATTAGTAACTCAAATACCTTTTCGTGGGAGTGATATTCATGGAAACCAAAGTCACAAACGTTGACACCCAGATGCGTTATATATAAGATAACGCATCTGAAGTGCACTAGTTGGCTCAAGTATCCAACACAGGACAGGGACGACTGAGGAACCATGAGAGGAGTCAGGCTCCTTTTAGAATGGGCGCTACCATGGCTCATTCTAAGTCTTGGACTATCTGCAGTCTCCTCTGGTATGTAAATTAGTAAGAACTGATCAGAGCTCTATGCCTGACATAAAACCTTATTCTCATTTTAATTTACAATTTTTGTCTAACCGAAAAATTTCTTTCTTCTTTTTAAAGTACAAGTTCAAAAAGTGGGAGAAATGGCAGTGATTAAAGGTGAAGATTTAAATAAACAATATATTTGATTCTTTCTAAAGATAAAAATATTTGTATACTTTGAATTTCTCTATAATGAAAATTCTGTCCTTAAAAAAACAGAAGTGAGAGGTTCCCACATCAACCAGTTCTGCAGCACATGGGGGAACTTCCTTTACAAGACTTTTGATGGGGCTTTCTTCCACCTTCCCTCCACCTGTAACTACATCTTTACATCCCAGTGTAAGGGCAGCTATGAGAGTTTCAATATTCAGCTCCAGCGACAGGAAGTGGACGGGGAAGTCTCCATCACCAGAATTCTGATGAAACTGAATGGGATTGTGGTGGAGTTTGCCAACACTTCGGTTATGGTCATGAATAAACCGTGAGTTTATTGTTTTTTTATGTTTCTCTTTTCAGATACTAGTTAATCTAAGGGTTTATACTTATGATTCATGTTTTATCATCACACTCTAATTGCTTATTATTCTTTTCCAGTGTCTCCATACCATTCAGTGAGGGTGGCATTTCAATTGAGGAAACCATGTCCTATATTAAAGTTGAGGCTAAGTTGGGACTGACATTCATGTGGAATCAAATGGACTCTGTCTGGGTAAGTTTTGTTTGCTTTTTAAACATTTTTTAAAATTGAGGTAAATTAAACTAACTTTTTTTATTCAGTTCACCTTACATGGGGCGACTGTGGCTCTTTGGTAGAGTAGTCGTCTTGCGATCGGAAGGTTGTAGGTTCGATTCCAGCTTCCTCCTGCCACATGTTGATGTGCCTCTGGGCAAGGCACTTAACCCCAAATTGCCTACCGATCTGCGTATAGGTGTATAAATGTGTGTGTGAGTGTGACTGGGTGAATGTGACTCTAGTGTAAAGCGCTTCGAGTGGTCAAAATGACTGGAAAAGTGCTATATAAGTTCACTCCATTTACCATTTATATACTACTTGCAAGAAATTGTTTTGCAAGATATTTTGCAAGACTAGTTGGTTGAGTTCATACTCAGTTGTGTATAATCCAAATTATTTCAAACTGACCCATTAAATTTTAATGCAATCCAATTATACAGCCACATTCCACTCTAATTAGATCTAAAATTAGTTGATTGTGAAATGCCGAATGGTAAAATATTAGAGAGATTTGAAAATTCTATCTGAAAAAGGTTTTTTGGCACGTCTAGAGTCAAAAGTAGCTGTGACACTTTAGTGCCTTCCTTAGTGACGTGTAAATAATCCTACATTATTTGGACATAAGGCAAAACTCATGATTATTCATTGACTGACAAAATAGCAAATATATGGCCCTCATCAAGATCAATTACAAGTCTATAAAATAACGTTACATCAAATCTTTGAATAAAAAAAAAAAAAACTAAACTAAAAAAAAATACTTTAAAATACATTTCTGTCGCTTTGCATGAAATATATGTTTTGCTGAAATATTCGTAATCAATCATTAACATATTCTTTACCAGTTAGAATTCCTTTGTTATAAAGTTTATAAGTTTGTAAGATTATATAAATATCTTCTGATCAGTGGTCATCAAGAAACATTTAGAAGCGCTTTTAATGAAAATGAAATGTGTTTGAAAAGGAAAAGTTATTTGATAATTAAGCAAACAACTTTTGAATGACAGCATATTAAACAGATGTCAGAGAATGTTTGTACTGCTGTTTTGTAAATGTTTGCTCTTTGGGTTTTTATCCAACTGTGTGCACTGAGCACTAAAAGAAAGGCAGCTTGAGCAAAAGTCAAGCCAGGTGTACACAGACGGGCCAAGATTCCATCTGAAGATCTGTATTTGACTTAAATCTCAATTTCATATGCATTTAAGGTGGAGCTGGATGCCAAATTCAAGAATCAAACTTGCGGCCTGTGTGGAGACTTCAATGAAATCAAGCTTTCTGATGAGTTTGTCCAGTCAGGTATGTACTTAATGCATACGCTTCACACACAAATGGACACACATGTATCAAAGTTGAGAGTTGTGTTTTTCTTTTCAACACAGAGGCTTCCATAAGTCCTGAAGAATATGCGATGAACTGGAAAGTTGATAGTCCCACTGAAACTTGCAAAGTGGTTTCTTCCCAGGCTAACAACAATTGTTCAGATGGGGTAATTTTAAAAATTTGACATTTTGAAGCTGTTTTAGATTGATAACTTCATTCATTTAATGCGTATGACAAACTTAAACTTACAGAACAAACGCTGCGAGAAGTTGCTGTCAGGACCTGAATTTAAAAGCTGTCGCAAACTAATTGACTCTGAGTCCTTCATGAAAGCCTGTGTGGAAGACTTCTGTTACTGCAACAGCAACAGCAGTTCATGCTTATGTTCGACTGTGTCTGAGTACGCCCGACAGTGCGCCCATGCAGGTGGACACCCAAAGCAGTGGAAGACAAAACAATTGTGTGGTAAGAGATGAAAAGGTTTTGTTCTGTATGTTTTGTACTACAGCTACATTAGTCATTTAATACATTGCAAGACATATTTTTTATGTTCTGGGTAGAAAAAACATGCCCTTTCAACATGGAGTATAAGGAGTGTGGTAGTCCCTGCATTGATACCTGCAAATACCGGCAGAAAAGTCAGCTGTGTGATGAGCACTGCATCGACGGATGCTTCTGTCCTTCTGGTTAGTTTCACAGTTATTATTGATTTGTAATCCAACTGTTTAACATTTTATAGTGTGATACTTGTTCATTTGTCTTGTTATTTATGTTCCATAGTTAGATTGTCAAGTTAAGCCTCTTATAAATGTGCACTCTTAGCAATATCTAAGCCTTAACAGTTGAATTTATTTTGTTAAGTACACAATAGTACTCTGAGTGTTTACAAAATTTTCAACACAGATCTTACATGTTCTCATCTCTAGCATGCTACCTTATTCAAACAGTAGTTGGCAAACTTTCAGATTAGAAAGATAAGTAAAAGCACAGAGTAGTAAAACTACTTTGAGTGTTGAAATATAAAATAGGTCACAGCCTTTGCTAGAAGCAGCCCTCTGCTTGTACAAGTTATTACAATGGGTCATTGTACGATCTATTACAAAAAACTATTAATATCATCTCTAACATTAACTCTGTCACTTACACTAACATTATAGGATATTTAGATGCCACTTAAAAAAAATCTGAACTATCCCTTTAAAATTTAAAAGTTAAAACCCTTAAAACAATTTAAAAGAATCATACATCTGTTATAGTCTCATAGTGTCAAAACCAACACTCCCACATATATAACACTTACAGAATTTGATCTGGATTATATTAGTATTATAATATTGACAATAATAATTACCAACTAATGCTTGTCTCCTCCAAGGTACAATCCTTGATGATATCTCAGAAAGTGGATGTGTTCCTGTTGAGCAGTGCCCATGTTTCCACGAAGGCGAGACGTATAATACTGGGGAATCAATCATAATGCCCTGTAAAAACTGGTAAAAATAAATGAATGAATAAATGAATAAATAAATAAAAATAGATTACAGTATGCTTTAATATCTGTTTCTGAGATGGGAAGTCCAGTGAATTGACAACAGAATGTGTTTTTTTATAGCACCTGTTCAAAGGGTGAGTGGAGCTGTATAGATGCAAACTGTCCTGCTGTCTGTTCCATCAGAGGAGGCTCTCACTTCTCCACCTATGATTATAAGACATACAATTTCCATGGAAAATGTTCCTATATTTTGTCCAAGGTAAAGAGATATTAATAAAAACACATAGAACTAAATAGAAAATGAATGTTAGTTTCTTTTAAGCTGAATTATATTGAATTCCAATCAGATAATTATTTGATATCTGAATGTATTTTTCACCTTGTGGCTTTAGATTGAAGACAATGCTTTTACTGTGCTTGGTGATTTCGACAAATGTGAAAGGTCTGAAAAATCAACTTGTCTGTCTGCCGTCACTCTGCTGTATCAAAATCACACGGTAAAATATTTGTCACACGTGCATGAGACTATATATTTAGATATCTGTGTGTATATATTTACATATAAAATTTACTGACTTGTGTTAGTAACTTGTGTTTTCCCAAAGATAATTGAAGTTAAAGACAAAAATGAAGTCTCATATAACCAACGGGTCTTTGAACTTCCTTTTTTCCTGGGTGAGTAGATGTTTTTTATTAGTGTGGCTTTTTCAGTGAAAATGCAACATAAATTGGTTTTGCTTGAAGTTTAATGAAATGTTTGAGATTTTATATGTTTCCATTTGCAGATGACATTAAAATCTTCCGTCCTTCTACATTCTTTACCATAATCCACACAAACTTTGGGCTTGATCTCGAGATTCAGGTCGTACCAATTATGCAGCTCTACATCAGAGCCGATGTCTCATTGAAGAGTAAAGTTATGGGTATGTTTATTCTTTAGGAGTTTTAATTGTGTGTTTGTGTTTTTAATTGGGCATAAAGTTTAAGTGTTATATTTATGTAGGTCTTTGTGGAGATTTCAATGATAACTCAGCAGATGACTTCAAAACTACAAGTGGACTTCCTGAAAGAACACCAGAGGCATTTGCCAACACATGGCGAACCAAATTAAATTGTCCAGATGTGAAAAATGACCTTGCAGACCCCTGCACTTTAAGCATTGACAAGAGTAAGTCATTGACATACTGTAGTTATCCATATATCACCCATAGTGCTCCACCAATTAACTTTTTTTTTCTTTTGTAGACACATATGCAAAAACCTGGTGCTCCCTCCTGACAGACACAACAGGGATTTTTTCACATTGCCATTCTAAAATAGACCCAGAAGAGTACTATGCTGTAAGCATGTAGCGCTTTCTGTGCACATCTAATTTCTATTTCTTTTTTGTTTTGCTCTTCATTTCCCATACCTTATAATGTTTAATCTAATCTTATGTCATTTACCTTCACAGACTTGCCTTTATGACACTTGTGCCTGTGAAAACAGCGAGGAGTGCATGTGTGCCACCTTGTCCTCATATGTCCATGCATGTGCTGCTGAAGGTGTATCCCTGAAAGGCTGGAGAACAGATGTTTGCAGTATGTCTAAGATGAACAAAATAGATAGAAATGCACAGTCTAAATAAAGCAATTATGCACCAAATATTCCTTTCCTTTTTCAACAGACAAATACACAACATGCCCTTCGACATTTGTGTACAATTACAAAATGACACACTGCGGTCGAACTTGCCGCTCTCTGAGTCAGTCGGACGTGACTTGCAAGGTTAAGGTTACCCCCGTTGACGGCTGTGGTTGTGCTAAAGGATCTTTTCTAAATGAGAAAGGAGTTTGTGTGTCAGCTTCAGAGTGCTCCTGTTATGCAGGAAACAAAGTGATACAACCTAGGGAGAAGGCCGATGTCCAAGGACAAACATGGTAAGGACTTCTAGGTGTCAGCAAGGGGCATACTGATATGTCCTACTCAAAAGACAAGATAAAATGTAGGTAATATTTTGTAGAAATGTAAGACTGCTTATTTTTGGTGCTTTTTGAAGGTTTTGAAATCACATACTGTTTGTAGGAATATATAATTGGTGTGGAATATTCAAGTCCAGGTTTTACCTTTTCCTATGTTACAGATTTTTAATGCTGGTCTATTTTTCAAGTGGTCTAAGTGCTGAGAAAAAACATTGAAATACTCTCCTTTTGTGCTGTCACATGAAGAACACAATTTACATACTCTGAGCAACTGCGTAGTGTTTTGAAATACTATCTTGTCATTTTAATATAGACTGCACAAACAGACTATACCTGTTTACTCCACTTAATGCAAATTACTCCTGTATTTTGAACCATTATTTGTTATTTATCTGCTTTGAAGTATAAAAAAATACTTTTGTGGGGAAAAAAGGTATAAAATTAATTTTAAAGACAAAACTTTTTTTTGTTTTGAATGAATACCAATTTCAAGACTTTGTAATTACACTCTTAATTTTGTTTAACATATTTTTTTTTTCTGTCTTGCAATTCAGCACCTGCCACGCTGGAAAATTAAGTTGTAAAGGAGAGCCAGTAGCTGAGAGTATGTATCAAGTGCTTCAGTAAAGACAAGTTTAAACAACAGAATGCGTTAGATTGCAGTTTCTTTTAACGATGTATCATTGTCATCAGCATGCACCAGTCCCATGGTTTTCTTCGATTGCTCCAACTCCAGAGCACACTTAAAGGAAAAGGGGTCAGAGTGCCAGAGGAGCTGCGTCACAATGGACTCTGAATGTGTAAGACTCAGATGCTGGCAGATTAATACTTCTAAATAAAGAGTACTTATATGTTTAAGTAACTAAATAAACCGTAAATAAATTAACCATATTTCACAGGTGAGTTCACAGTGTGTCTCAGGGTGTGTGTGTCCTGATGGCCTGCTATCAAATGGGAAAGGAGGGTGTGTAAAGGAGGAAGACTGTCCTTGTCCCCATGATGGAAAATACTATAACCCAGAAGAAAAAATCAAAGTGGACTGTAATACATGGTGAGATTTCATTCACAGATTTAACAAGTACCAGATTTTTACACATTTCACACCATTCTGTCTCTTTTGACTATTAACTTCATATATTGATTAAAATCCTAGCACATGCAAAAACAGGAAATGGGAATGCACAGAAAATGACTGTGGTGCGACCTGCACCATATATGGAGAGGGGCATTATACTACTTTTGATAAAAAGAAATTTGTCTTTAAGGGGGATTGTGGCTACATCTTCTCTCAGGTATAGTTTGATGTGTTTTTATTTTTTTGTAGTTGTTGTTCTTGTGTCAAGGTAAGTTTTGTTAAACTGAGTTCATATTGTTGCAGGATTATTGTGGAGACGATGTGAATGGTACCTTTAGGGTCCGGACCGAAAACATCCCATGTATTGAAAGTGGAAGCATTTGCTCCACCAGTATTAAACTCTACTTGGGGGTATGTAAATTTGGAGAAACACTGCATTGCATTCACAAAATACTAAGTTTTTTAGCCTGGTGATCAGTGCTTACATGCAAGAAAAAGTTTTGATGATACTAAACTATAAAAACTATATTTTTTTTAAGTTGTAAAAAGTAGTGGTTTAAACCAAGAGTTTTCAAAGAGTAGAAAAAGCTAGCCTCCCATCAGAGAGCAAATCAACAACTAAGATTTAAGCAACCTTGCAGGTGCTACACTTGACATTCAATTCATTCCATCTGATGTGACTGACCTCAGTTCTTTAGACTCCAGTAAAAAATAACAAATAAAAACACTGTGACCATGGAGCATCTCCATGAAAATCTTAAATCATAATTCCTTATATATATATATAAAATAAATAAAATGTTATTATTTTTAAAATATGTTTATTTTTAAATATTAAGGAGACAGGATTCTCCATCCTTAATCAAATGTTTGCAATTAATTTTTCTTGTTAATTTATTCCCCTCATGTTGAGCCCCACCTGAAGAGGTTGTCATGCTGTTTTTTTTTTTAACAATATTTAATTTAGAAAGAAAATAACTTTCCTTTAGATTTTCAGATATAACTGCAGTGCCTCCAGCTGTTCAGCTAAAGTTTTAAGCATCTAATTGAGTGTGAATGTTTCATTTGGTGTTGATGTGCTTTATTTATCACTTTAGAGGAAAGAAATTGTTCTGTCAGACGAAAGTGTCAAAGTTATCAGTCAAAGCAACGGGATTGACATACCTTTTAAAGTCCACACTATGGGTATATATGTCGTCATTGAGGCAAATAATGGCCTTCTTCTAATCTGGAATAAGAAAACAACAATCATGATCAAACTCAGCTCCACATTCAAGGTGAGGAAGGAGGACATCTAGAGTTTCTTGAATAAATATTTAAGAGCTTTCAATTCAGAAATGAGCATGCTTTTATTTTATGGCAGGGCAAAGTTTGTGGCCTGTGTGGAAATTATGATGGGGCTATCAAGAATGATTTCACTACCAGAAGCAACGCAGTTGTAGTTAATCCAACAGAGTTTGGAAACAGTTGGAAACTGTCATCCTCCTGCTCAGATGTAAACACCACACTGAACCCGTGTGCTCTGTACTCTAACAGACGTGCATGGGCAGAGAAACACTGCAGCATTATCAAAAGTGAAGTGTTTTCTGCCTGCCATGGCAAGGTGAGAAAAACTAAAGACATTAAATGCTAATGATAGTGTAAATAAAGACATGTTCTTGCATAAACAACTAGAGAAGAATACTTTTCATTTGTTACCTGCATTTACAATTACGTTTTTCAAAAAAGGTGGAGCCAGAACAGTACTATGAGGCTTGTGTGGCAGATACGTGCGCCTGCAACACGGGAGGAGATTGTGAGTGTTTCTGCTCAGCTGTAGGAGCATATGCAGAAGCATGTAATGAGGCTGGAGCCTGCGTGAAGTGGAGAACCCCCACCATATGCCGTAAGTTTGCATTGGGTTTCTGAAAAGGCAGAAAATAAATTATCCCTTTTGGTGCTTGGGAACTCTGATGGCTTATGGGTAGTAATTCATGTTTGAAAATACAGAATAAAACACAGTTAAGATAACAAGCTTGCTTTTTGTTGTGTGTTAGAACTTAAAAATGCATGCTCTTGCTACATATTTTATTTTCTGAAAAAAAATTACAATGTCTTGTATCTTGAACAAATACTTTTGATCTCATCAATACTACATATATTTGTGTAAAAATACTAACTTGAATTTATATTGTTGATTTCACAGATTCAGTTATGATAAATTTACCTCACCACAGAATAATGTTTTTCAGTGTGAGTTAAAAAACAAACATGTGGAAAAGGTTTTACCAGAAAGTGTTCTGTTGGACCATTATTATCTCCAGATACAGCTAAAGAGTAGTGACAATCAATTAATGAGGATAATGAGTCATGGAACTTATAAATACATGTATTACATATTCACTCAAAATATTCAACTTACTTTTATTCTGTTTTATCAGCTCTGTTCTGTGACTATTACAACCCTGATGGAGAGTGTGAGTGGCACTACGCTCCATGTGGAAAACCATGCATGAAGACATGTAGGAATCCTTCAGGGAAATGTTACAATAAACTTCCACCACTGGAAGGTAAGCATGATAAGAAAGAAAAGCATTTAAATCTTTAATTTTATTAGATTGGTAACAAAGATATTTTATGTCAGATTTTTAAATACTCTTCAGGTAAATCCCATTAAATTATTACAGTTAAAATTGGGGATGTTTACTGAAATCAATAGGGCCTTTTGCAAACTTCCACTGCTCCAGAGCCCCTTTCAAATCATACAAGTGCAATAAAAACACAGACCCAAAACTCTCTTCGTGACTTACTTTATTTGCATAATAAATGTCAAATCCCATATTCCAAGACTGTGCTCCCCTTTTGTACTCGATAATGGCTTAGCCCTATTTTGCTGCCTGTCAAAATGTACTAAGTGCTGCAAACAGAAGCAAATCTTTATTTCTTCATCTATATCCTCACGTCATGTCAGTGCTTCGGCAGATCACCTAGCCATGCAGAACACATGAAGATTATCTGAAATCTGAAAAAAGGCTAAAGAAATTACTAAACCTTCTCTGTGCTTTTCTAAATGAATTTACTTCATAAGGGTGTTATCCATCATGCCCGTGGGAGCAGCCTTATTTTGATGAAGTTAGCATGAAGTGTGTGTCTGAGAAAGAGTGCGGCTGCTATGATGAAGACGGAAACCATTATAAAGATGGAGAGTCAATACCTGCAAGTGAAAATTGTCACAAGTGGTAGGATCCTTTCAAATATACTAATTTTGCGATGTTTAGTAAAGGAACAGGTTTCAAAAACAATATCTACCTAAAACGTCAAAATAAACTTTTATTATTTCCTTTTCTCACAGTTCTTGCTCTTCAACACAGCCGAGATGTATTTATGATGTGAATGGTAAGGCAAAAATGTGTGCATATGTTTTGCAAAACAGGAGCTAGATTTTTGTCATTGTCTGCAAAATTATTGAAAACAAATCGTCATGAGCCATGTCATTATTTTGCAGCTTGTACCTGTGTCTACATGAATAACACCTACAAATATGACACTACAGTCTATGAAACACATGATGGAGATGGAACCTGCATCTCTGGTGTTTGTGGACCAAATGGAACCATTATAGGAAAAATGGTACCATGTATACATACACCAACAACACCTTTTACATTTACTACGACTGGTAAGATAAGACACATATAAATGCTGTGACACATATAAATTCATTTTAGAGTGTTTTGAATTAACTTTCTTTAATTTATCTTTGTTCTCATGTTGCTTCACAGCAAGTACTACAGAGCAGCCTGTAACTACAACTAAACCTGTTCCTACAGTCACAACTCAGGCAGTAACATCAATTCTGACTTTTTCAACTACAAGAGTTTCCACAAGTTCTAAAACTACAACGGTGTCTTTGTCATCGTTAAATCCATCTTCAACAACCTCTACAGTCACTGAAAGCCCCACAACTGAAATAGTATCAACCACAATACCTTACATAAAAACAACTAGCACTGAAAAACCCACAACTACAAACATAATTACACAAAAATCTACTACACCTTATACAGAAACCACAATCAAATTTACAAAAGTCTCCACAACACCTTACACAGAGACTCCTACTACAACAATAGAGACTGAAAAATCCACAGTCACAACAGCTCAAATTGAAAGTACTACTACCAATCCCGAAACATCTACTACAGCACCCAGTGACTGCTATATTTGCAAATGGTCAAATTGGATTAACAATGACTATCCTGGACACAATAGAGATGGAGATTATGAAACATTACAAAAGATTTCTGATCCAGATTTGAGTGTTTGTAGAAAACCACTAGAAATTCAGTGTCAAGCCAATTTTTTTAAAGATGTGCCTTTAGAAGATTTAAATCAAAATGTAACCTGCAGCCCTACAGATGGACTAATCTGTCATAATAAGGATCAAACACCTCCAAAATGTTATGATTATGAAATTCGGGTAAAATGTTGCACTTACATATGTGGGACTAGCACAACAACAATTCATACAGGAAAAACTACCCCAACAATAGAGACTGAAAAATCCACACCAATAATTACATCAAAACCTACAACACCTCATACAGAAACTACAACTACTGGCACTCAAACATCTGAAACTACAAACATAATTACAGAAACAGTCTCCACAACAACAATTCCTGCAAAAACAACTACCCCAACAATAGAGACTGAAAAATCCACAGTCACAACAACTCAAATTGAAAGTACTACTACCAATCCCGGAATATCTACTACAGCACCCAGTGACTGCTATATTTGCAAATGGTCAAATTGGATTAACAATGACTATCCTGGACACGATAGAGATGGAGATTATGAAACATTACAAAAGATTTCTGATCCAGATTTGAGTGTTTGTAGAAAACCACTAGAAATTCAGTGTCGAGCCAATTTTTTTAAAGATGTGCCTTTAGAAGATTTAAATCAAAATGTAACCTGCAGCCCTACAGATGGACTAATCTGTCATAATAAGGATCAAACACCTCCAAAATGTTATGATTATGAAATTCGGGTAAAATGTTGCACTTACATATGTGGGACTAGCACAACAACAATTCATACAGGAAAAACTACCCCAACAATAGAGACTGAAAAATCCACACCAATAATTACATCAAAACCTACAACACCTCATACAGAAACTACAACTACTGGCACTCAAACATCTGAAACTACAAACATAATTACAGAAACAGTCTCCACAACAACAATTCCTGCAAAAACAACTACCCCAACAATAGAGACTGAAAAATCCACAGTCACAACAGCTCAAATTGAAAGTACTACTACCAATCCCGGAATATCTACTACAGCACCCAGTGACTGCTATATTTGCAAATGGTCAAATTGGATTAACAATGACTATCCTGGACACGATAGAGATGGAGATTATGAAACATTACAAAAGATTTCTGATCCAGATTTGAGTGTTTGTAGAAAACCACTAGAAATTCAGTGTCGAGCCAATTTTTTTAAAGATGTGCCTTTAGAAGATTTAAATCAAAATGTAACCTGCAGCCCTACGGATGGACTAATCTGTCGTAATAAGGATCAGACACCTCCAAAATGTTATGATTATGAAATTCGGGTAAAATGTTGCACTTACATATGTGGGACTAGCACAACAACAATTCATACAGGAAAAACTACCCCAACAATAGAAACTGAAAAATCCACAGTCACAACAGCTCAAATTGAAAGTACTACTACCAATCCCGAAATATCTACTACAGCACCCAGTGACTGCTATATTTGCAAATGGTCAAATTGGATTAACAATGACTATCCTGGACACAATAGAGATGGAGATTATGAAACATTAGAAAAGATTTCTGATCAAGATTTGAGTGTTTGTAGAAAACCACTAGAAATTCAGTGTCGAGCCAATTTTTTTAAAGATGTGCCTTTAGAAGATTTAAATCAAAATGTAACCTGCAGCCCTACAGATGGACTAATCTGTCATAATAAGGATCAAACACCTCCAAAATGTTATGATTATGAAATTCGGGTAAAATGTTGCACTTACATATGTGGGACTAGCACAACAACAATTCATACAGGAAAAACTACCCCAACAATAGAGACTGAAAAGTCCACACCAATAATTACTTCAAAACCTACAACACCTCATACAGAAACTACAACTACTGGCACTCAAACATCTGAAACTACAAACATAATTACAGAAACAGTCTCCACAACAACAATTCCTGCAAAAACAACTACCCCAACAATAGAGACTGAAAAATCCACAGTCACAACAGCTCAAATTGAAAGTACTACTACCAATCCCGGAATATCTACTACAGCACCCAGTGACTGCTATATTTGCAAATGGTCAAATTGGATTAACAATGACTATCCTGGACACGATAGAGATGGAGATTATGAAACATTACAAAAGATTTCTGATCCAGATTTGAGTGTTTGTAGAAAACCACTAGAAATTCAGTGTCGAGCCAATTTTTTTAAAGATGTGCCTTTAGAAGATTTAAATCAAAATGTAACCTGCAGCCCTACGGATGGACTAATCTGTCGTAATAAGGATCAGACACCTCCAAAATGTTATGATTATGAAATTCGGGTAAAATGTTGCACTTACATATGTGGGACTAGCACAACAACAATTCATACAGGAAAAACTACCCCAACAATAGAGACTGAAAAGTCCACACCAATAATTACTTCAAAACCTACAACACCTCATACAGAAACTACAACTACTGGCACTCAAACATCTGAAACTACAAACATAATTACAGAAACAGTCTCCACAACAACAATTCCTGCAAAAACAACTACCCCAACAATAGAGACTGAAAAATCCACAGTCACAACAGCTCAAATTGAAAGTACTACTACCAATCCCGGAATATCTACTACAGCACCCAGTGACTGCTATATTTGCAAATGGTCAAATTGGATTAACAATGACTATCCTGGACACAATAGAGATGGAGATTATGAAACATTACAAAAGATTTCTGATCCAGATTTGAGTGTTTGTAGAAAACCACTAGAAATTCAGTGTCGAGCCAATTTTTTTAAAGATGTGCCTTTAGAAGATTTAAATCAAAATGTAACCTGCAGCCCTACTGATGGACTAATCTGTCATAATAAGGATCAAACACCTCCAAAATGTTATGATTATGAAATTCGGGTAAAATGTTGCACTTACATATGTGGGACTAGCACAACAACAATTCATACAGAAAAAACTACCCCAACAATAGAGACTGAAAAATCCACAGTCACAACAGCTCAAATTGAAAGTACTACTACCAATCCCGAAACATCTACTACAGCACCCAGTGACTGCTATATTTGCAAATGGTCAAATTGGATTAACAATGACTATCCTGGACACAATAGAGATGGAGATTATGAAACATTAGAAAAGATTTCTGATCAAGATTTGAGTGTTTGTAGAAAACCACTAGAAATTCAGTGTCGAGCCAATTTTTTTAAAGATGTGCCTTTAGAAGATTTAAATCAAAATGTAACCTGCAGCCCTACAGATGGACTAATCTGTCATAATAAGGATCAAACACCTCCAAAATGTTATGATTATGAAATTCGGGTAAAATGTTGCACTTACATATGTGGGACTAGCACAACAACAATTCATACAGGAAAAACTACCCCAACAATAGAGACTGAAAAATCCACACCAATAATTACATCAAAACCTACAACACCTCATACAGAAACTACAACTACTGGCACTCAAACATCTGAAACTACAAACATAATTACAGAAACAGTCTCCACAACAACAATTCCTGCAAAAACAACTACCCCAACAATAGAGACTGAAAAATCCACAGTCACAACAGCTCAAATTGAAAGTACTACTACCAATCCCGGAATATCTACTACAGCACCCAGTGACTGCTATATTTGCAAATGGTCAAATTGGATTAACAATGACTATCCTGGACACAATAGAGATGGAGATTATGAAACATTACAAAAGATTTCTGATCCAGATTTGAGTGTTTGTAGAAAACCACTAGAAATTCAGTGTCGAGCCAATTTTTTTAAAGATGTGCCTTTAGAAGATTTAAATCAAAATGTAACCTGCAGCCCTACTGATGGACTAATCTGTCATAATAAGGATCAAACACCTCCAAAATGTTATGATTATGAAATTCGGGTAAAATGTTGCACTTACATATGTGGGACTAGCACAACAACAATTCATACAGGAAAAACTACCCCAACAATAGAGACTGAAAAATCCACACCAATAATTACTTCAAAACCTACAACACCTCATACAGAAACTACAACTACTGGCACTCAAACATCTGAAACTACAAACATAATTACAGGAACAGTCTCCACAACAACAATTCCTGCAGAAACAACTACCCTAACAATAGAGACTGAAAAATCCACACCAATAATTACATCAAAACCTACAACACCTCATACAGAAACTACAACTACTGGCACTCAAACATCTGAAACTACAAACATAATTACAGGAACAGTCTCCACAACAACAATTCCTGCAGAAACAACTACCCCAACAATACAGACTGAAAAATCCACACCAATAATTACATCAAAACCTACAACACCTCATACAGAAACTACAACTACTGGCACTCAAACATCTGAAACTACAAACATAATTACAGGAACAGTCTCCACAACACATTACAAAGAGACTCCTACCTCAACAATAGAGACTGAGACATCCACAACACCTCATATATTAATTGTAACCCACAGCCCTAAAAAACCAAATACAGCACATTTAATTACAGGAACAGTCTCCACAACAACAATTCATACAGGAAAAACTACCCCAACAATAGAGACTGAAAAATCCACACCAATAATTACTTCAAAACCTACAACACCTCATACAGAAACTACAACTACTGGCACTCAAACATCTGAAACTACACACATAATTACAGGAACAGTCTCCACAACAACAATTCCTGCAGAAACAACTACCCCAACGATAGAGACTGAAAAATCCACACCAATAATTACATCAAAACCTACAACACCTCATACAGAAACTACAACTACTGGCACTCAAACATCTGAAACTACAAACATAATTACAGGAACAGTCTCCACAACAACAATTCCTGCAGAAACAACTACCCCAACAATACAGACTGAAAAATCCACACCAATAATTACATCAAAACCTACAACACCTCATACAGAAACTACAACTACTGGCACTCAAACATCTGAAACTACAAACATAATTACAGGAACAGTCTCCACAACAACAATTCCTGCAGAAACAACTACCCCAACAATACAGACTGAAAAATCCACACCAATAATTACATCAAAACCTACAACACCTCATACAGAAACTACAACTACTGGCACTCAAACATCTGAAACTACAAACATAATTACAGGAACAGTCTCCACAACAACAATTCCTGCAGAAACAACTACCCCAACAATACAGACTGAAAAATCCACACCAATAATTACATCAAACCCTACAACACCTCATACAGAAACTACAACTACTGGCACTCAAACATCTGAAACTACAAACATAATTACAGGAACAGTCTCCACAACAACAATTCCCGCAGAAACAACTACCCCAACAATACAGACTGAAAAATCCACACCAATAACTACATCAAAACCTACAACACCTCATACAGAAACTACAACTACTGGCACTCAAACATCTAAAACTACAAACATAATTACAGGAACAGTCTCCACAACAACAATTCCTGCAGAAACAACTACCCCAACAATAGAGACTGAAAAATCCACACCAATAATTACATCAAAACCTACAGCACCTCATACAGAAACTACAACTATTGGCACTCAAACATCTGAAACTACAAACATAATTACAGGAACAGTCTCCACAACAACAATTCCTGCAGAAACAACTACCCCAACAATACAGACTGAAAAATCCACACCAATAATTACATCAAAACCTAAAACACCTCATACAGAAACTACAACTACTGGCACTCAAACATCTGAAACTACACACATAATTACAGGAACAGTCTCCACAACAACAATTCCTGCAGAAACAACTACCCCAACGATAGAGACTGAAAAATCCACACCAATAATTACATCAAAACCTACAACACCTCATACAGAAACTACAACTACTGGCACTCAAACATCTGAAACTACAAACATAATTACAGGAACAGTCTCCACAACAACAATTCCTGCAGAAACAACTACCCCAACAATACAGACTGGAAAATCCACACCAATAATTACATCAAAACCTACAACACCTCATACAGAAACTACAACTACTGGCACACAAACATCTGAAACTACAAACATAATTACAGGAACAGTCTCCACAACAACAATTCCTGCAGAAACAACTACCCCAACAATACAGACTGAAAAATCCACACCAATAATTACATCAAAACCTACAACACCTCATACAGAAACTACAACTACTGGCACTCAAACATCTGAAACTACAAACATAATTACAGGAACAGTCTCCACAACAACAATTCCTGCAGAAACAACTACCCCAACAATACAGACTGAAAAATCCACACCAATAATTACATCAAACCCTACAACACCTCATACAGAAACTACAACTACTGGCACTCAAACATCTGAAACTACAAACATAATTACCGGAACAGTCTCCACAACAACAATTCCTGCAGAAACAACTACCCCAACAATAGAGACTGAAAAATCCACACCAATAATTACATCAAAACCTACAACACCTCATACAGAAACTACAACTACTGGCACTCAAACATCTGAAACTACAAACATAATTACAGGAACAGTCTCCACAACAACAATTCCTGCAGAAACAACTACCCCAACAATACAGACTGAAAAATCCACACCAATAATTACATCAAAACCTACAACACCTCATACAGAAACTACAACGACTGGCACTCAAACATCTGAAACTACAAACATAATTACAGGAACAGTCTCCACAACAACAATTCCTGCAGAAACAACTACCCCAACAATACAGACTGAAAAATCCACACCAATAATTACATCAAAACCTACAACACCTCATACAGAAACTACAACTACTGGCACTCAAACATCTGAAACTACAAACATAATTACAGGAACAGTCTCCACAACAACAATTCCTGCAGAAACAACTACCCCAACAATAGAGACTGAAAAATCCACACCAATAATTACATCAAAACCTACAACACCTCATACAGAAACTACAACTACTGGCACTCAAACATCTGAAACTACAAACATAATTACAGGAACAGTCTCCACAACAACAATTCCTGCAGAAACAACTACCCCAACAATACAGACTGAAAAATCCACACCAATAATTACATCAAAACCTACAACACCTCATACAGAAACTACAACTACTGGCACTCAAACATCTGAAACTACAAACATAATTACAGGAACAGTCTCCACAACAACAATTCCTGCAGAAACAACTACCCCAACAATACAGACTGAAAAATCCACACCAATAATTACATCGAAACCTACAACACCTCATACAGAAACTACAACTACTGGCACTCAAACATCTGAAACTACAAACATAATTACAGGAACAGTCTCCACAACACATTACAAAGAGACCTCAACATTAGAGACTGAGAGAACCACAACTCCAATTGTCATTGAAACATCTACAACACGTTACGTAGAAACTCCAACCTCAGGAATTGTAGAAAAATCTAGCACCATCATTACTGGAGAAACCACAAAACCAGAAAGCACTGGCAGAACAACATTGTGCTCTTGCAATTACATGAATCAGGCTTTCTCACCTGGTAAGCTTTGTACTTTTTTCATAATTTGTTGTTGCTGTACTTGATATCTACTTATATATCAAATTTAATTAACAGATACTCGTATTGTAATAAGGCCCTGGTGACACTCAGATCCCGTGGTTCTGAGAGCAGAGGGGAAGGGGAATAATTGTAAAGGGGGGTAGGTATTGGAGGATGGGAACAGGGGAGGTTCATGCCGCCCCCACAAAATGCCACTCTAGGCGGTTGCCCATGTCACCCATATGAGAAACTGCCACTGTACAGAAACTTTAACCTGGTTTTACTCCTGTATTTATTAGCAGAATAAATTCAGATGGCAAATGATGCTCATTTTGCCATCGTATTCTTACTTGATGAGGGCAGTGTTGAACTGTTTATGAAATATTCTATTCTGTTCTATTAAGAAAATAACGTATCAACAATTTCCATTTTTTTCTGACATAATTTATTAATTTTATCTCAAACTTTCCTTTTTACTGTAAATTAGGTAGCTTCATGTACAACAAGACTGATGGAGTCTATTGTTTCACTGCCTACTGCAGTTTGAACTGTAGTGTTGAAAAGCATGCCAGACCGTGTCACCCAACAACTCCACCAAGACCTCCAGCTACCACAAAGAAAGCTGGAACTACAACACACATTGGCACATCAACACCTGCTAAGATAGACTGCCCATTTCTTACACCACCGAGAAAGGTAACCAACCTTATACACTGTCCATATTAAAAATAGTGTTGATTTAAAGAAAAAGACTTATCACTCAAGGCAGTTTAATGTGAAGCAGCTGAGAAGATCTGTAAAATTAATTATTTGCTTGTGCTTGTTGGCAAAAAGCTTGCTACAAATACTGAAGCAAGCAAAAAATATATTTGCTTGTTTACAATCTCTTCTTTTGATTAGATTACATTGCCTTTAATGGCTTGACCACCACGACCAACTGTTTAAAAAAGTGTAAACAAGCATTCAAATTAAAGCCAATACAATTTTGGGTATTTGTATTCTACAATTTGAATATATGCCAGTAGAGAGTTTAAATATAAAGACTGTGGTTGTATATTGCTGAAAGTATTTCTTTTACAGGATGGAGAATCCTGGAGTTCAGACAAATGCACCAAAAGCACCTGTGAGAAAGGAAAAGAGGTCACAGAACATGTACCATGTAAATCAGCACCCATACCAGTTTGTGACAACGGTTTTGAACCTATTAAGGTTTTTGACGAAGGAGGCTGCTGTTTTCAGTACGAGTGCAAATGTGAGTTTGATGAAATAATTTCACACAGCTACAGATAGCTACATGCAATATTTTTGTGATTAAACACAATTTAATGTTAATACACTGTTTTCAGGTCTTTGTACAGGCTGGGGAGATCCCCATTACAATACATTTGATGGCCAATATTACAGTTTCCAGCACAACTGCACATATGTCTTGGTCAAAGAGATAATTCCCAAATACAATTTAAAAATTCTTATTGACAATGAAAATTGTGATCCTTCTGGAACTGTGACGTGCCCCAAAGCTTTGATTATATATTACAAAAACTATGAAGTAACTCTTACACAGAATAGAACCTCAAAAACTCCGAATTTGGTACGTATGGCTATCTCTAACCTTCTCCAAATATGTTTGTATTACATAAATGTAATCATGCTTTTTTTCACCTGTCATTCATGTTTAGATATATGTTAATGGAACGAAAGTGACTCCAACCTACTCAAATAAGGACTTCATTATTACAAGCGCAGGAATTCAGATGGTTCTTAAAATCCCAGAGATAGATGCCACTGTTTCATTCACTGGGCTTCTGTTCAGTATTGACTTGCCATTTTCACTTTTCCACAGCAACACAGAAGGACAGTGTGGTAAGCAACCCTATAATTTGTGACAAGCTAAAAATAAATGGTGATTCTTATCTTAGTAGGTAGAAAAATATAATGGCACTGTTTAGTAAAAACATTTATAATAGCATTTTGTTAACAATGGATAAATACTTTTAGTTGAAATCACTACATCTCCCAAAGAAAACTTTAATTTATAGCTTTATGCAAGAAATAATTAGAGGGAAAACCCTCGCTGCACAATACCATGATGAGGAAAACAGCCAACATGCAGTCGATACAAAAGTCTCCTCACCCCTGCCAGTTTTCATGTTTTAAAAACAATGGTCCATTATGAACCATTTCAACACCTTTAATGTGACACACATCCTGTACTATTCAACTGAAGAACAAACTAATCTGCCAGAGCTAAAAATGTAAGAATGAAAGAAGGGATAGAGCCTTGAATACCAAGATTACACTTCAAATAAATAGCATGAACATTCACATTAGGAATGTTAGAAACCGTTTCTATTTGTGAGTTTGTAATCTATTTCTTATGGATGTTTCTTCTTTTTAACAAGGCTACTGCGACAATAACAAGAAAAATGACTGCAGGTTACCAAATGGTGAAATTCATCCATTATGCTCTGAGATGGCATATAACTGGCATGTAAAGGATAAAAATAAACCATACTGTGAGTCTGTGCCTACTCGACCTCCTCCAACAACAGGGCCACCGAAACCGCCATGCAAACCTGCCCTCTGTGAAATCATAAACCACGAGTGAGAATTTACAAAATAAGTTGAACGTGTGAAAACATTTTTCTGTAAACCTAATTTAACTTGTTTTATGTTCATTTTTACAATAAGGATGTTCAAGAACTGTCACAAAAAAATTGCGCCCAATTCATATTATGAAGCTTGTAAATTTGACGTTTGCCAAATGCCAAATTCCACTGTGGGCTGCACCAGTCTGGCGGCATATGCCATGATGTGTGCTGGGGAATCTGAGTGTATAGACTGGAGAAACCTGACTAAAGGAGAGTGTGGTAAGACGGCTTTGCTTCTGTAGAAAGTAATTTCCTCTCAAATGGAATTTTCCATGCATGTTATTGTTAATGCAATATACTTCTTTTTGTTGCAGGCTACAAATGTCCAGCAAATAAAGTATACAAGGCCTGTGGGCCAAGTATTGTTGAAACCTGCAATGCAGGGTAAGGACACTGCTTTTGCAGTTTATAATTGAAAACTGACAAACAACAATGAAGACATTTTTTGCATTTTAGGATGTCTGTCTGCCTAACATTGACTATGCAAGCTAACAAACCTTTCTAACAAATTTACTTGTCTTTTATCACAATCAAAATGTACAAATACTGACCAGTGAATTCTCAAATACACTTTTGCTTCAAACCATGCTCAACCTCACATTGACAAGAAACTTTCTATCCATCGTGGCTGCCAACAGTTTTTTATCAACACCTACAAAAAATATTTGAGAATAAAGTATCACCTACAGGTTAAATATTTTCAAATTGTCATTAAGAAAAAAACTCAAGAACATTGAAGAAACTATCTAATCAATCGATAATCATTCGTTATGCAGTTTCCAAGTCTAGAATTGCTCCCACAATGTATTAGGTGGCACCAGGAGTGGTGTAATTTGGTTTCTGAAGTGTCCTGTAATCACTCAAAACCAGAGAAAAGCTCAACATAGACGATGTCTTGTAGGTCATTTAAACAGCACTACCAGCCTGTGATAAGAGCTAAATCTGGCTTCCTTCATATCTGAAACCACACATATCCCCCTGAAAGGATCAAAAACAAACTACATGTTGAAATAATAAATTTTCAAAGTCAGTTTATCTATTGTTATGCCAACCAATTTGTTATATCACCAAGCGATATTAAATTGAAACGTAACTGTGGTCCCAAACACAGTTTATAGTTAGCAGTTATACTGTAAAACAGAGAAGTTTTCTGAAAGTTAGTTATGTAACACAAAGTATCATCTCTGTGATTGCTATTATTCCTGGTGTATTTATAATGTTCGACAAAGTGTTTAACTAAAGCAACATGGTGTCAAGTGAAAGTGGTAACATTTAAGTAAGATTCCTTGGAAATATTTATTGTTTATTTGGGATATTTCCTAATGTTTACTTGAATGCACTGTGCTGCATTGTGATTCCATTGTTCTTCACAAGTTGGAAGCTGAATTTTAACTGTCATTTGTTTTACATTCAGATTCAATAATAAGCTCAAACAGCAGTGTGCAGGAGAAGAAGCTACTTGCAATGGATTAGTGGAGGGATGTTTCTGCCCTGTGGGGACGATGTTGTTTGGTTCAGGCTCTGACACCTGTGTCTCATCCTGTGAGAATAGTTTTTGTTCTTTGCCAGAACAATGAACAATGTATTTTTGTTTAATGTCCAATTAAACAATTTTTATTGTTTATTAAGGTTGCACTGGACCTGCTGGTGAACCTAAACAGGTATATTCTCATACATTGTCTTTTTTCTATCAGTTTGTCTGTTGCTGTAACATATATTTTTTTCATAATATTAACAGATTGGTGACACATGGAAAAGTGGCTGCCAGCAATGCAATTGTGACAAAAGTTCTCTGAGTGTTAAGTGTGAGCCTCTAGTTTGCCCGCCACAAAAACCAATAAAGTGCACAGAGGATGGCGAGGTGTTGGTAAACCAAACAGTTAACTGCTGCCAGGAACTGACATGTGGTAAGCAATTTCAATTAGTACAACTGCATTTATGACATATAACATGTTTTAGCAAAAATAATCTAAATTAACTGATATACACCATGTTTACCAACAGAGTGTGATAAAAAACGCTGTTCATCACCAACACAAAAGTGTGAACTTGGCTTTGAGTTAAATGTCAAAGTTTCCAATGAAAGCTGCTGCCCGGTCTTCACATGTGGTACGTTTCTTACTATAACTACTCATCATTATTTATTACTGAAAATAATAATGATTATTTCCCAAAAAAGTATAAAAAAATCATCTTTCTATTGACTACTTCCGATTTCAACTCGTCAATTACTGTAAATACCTCACACTGTTTAATTCAGTTTTCCATCATTACCTTTTCCCATGTTCACTTCCTCTCGTGAAACAACCCAGCAGTTTTTCAAATGCAAAAACTAATCTTAATATCAACATAATCCCTTTTACTGTCTCATGTAGAACCAAAAGGTGTATGCGTCTACAATGATACAGTGTACCAGGTAAGAACTGTTTTTTGCTGTTTTAATATGTCGCACCTTGTATGTATAAATACTTTTCATTGTGTTTCCCACAGCCAGGTGCAAACTTTTCCAAGAACCCATGTGAACACTGCCTCTGCACAAACAAACAAGATCCAAAGACTAAGCTGAACACCATAGAGTGTCAGCAAATACAGTGTAACGTCATTTGTAAAAAGGTAATTATATGATGTTAATGCCAGTTAAGTTGTATATTGGATAGAAATATTTTACATTATAGAAAATGTTACTCATAAGATCAGATAAGTAACTTACAAATTTATTTTCTAAATATTAAAAGTTGATGCTCTAAGTATGACTATGTGCATCAGTTTGGTTTTGGTACTAATTGTAACAGGTTTATAATGGCTCAACATTTCTTAGTTATTTCAAATCATACTCTTTAATTTAGATGATTATTCCCGATACAATTTCTGACAAAATACTACAACTATCCAGTTCAATAAATTTTGAATCATGTTAGTGTTGCAGTAGAATGGATGTTATTTTATATCTTATTGCCAGATAGCATTCCTTTACTAGAGCTAGAAGTAGTTAAAATTACATAGACTAAATTATTTCCAATTAGAAACTTATTAAACTGTACATTTTTGATAGGGTTACGTGCATGTGGATCAGCCTGGAGAATGCTGCGGATCATGTAAACAGACACACTGTATTTTTGATGTCCCTGGTTTGAACTCACCAGTAATTCTTAAGGTGATTAAAGTACAATACAAACATACAAAAATGCTTAACAGCTTGCAACCTTCATCTCAGTTCTAAGTCACATTGTGACTACACTAACCCTGCTCTTCTACGCATGTTCACAGCCTTCAGAATCGTTTTCACCACCAAACGACAACTGCACCCAATATGATTGCCAGAAGGTGAAAGATGAATTCATGGTTTTCAGAAACCAAACTACATGTCCTGCATTTGACCCGGACAACTGTGTTCCAGTGAGTATTAAGTGCCTTAAAGAAAGTTGATGTGTGTTTTGGTCTAAGATGATAATATAGTATATAACATTTTCATAAATAAAATGTTTTGCTTTACGATAAGTGGGCTTAATAGATGCTTAAAAAATGACTACTTTAATCTGTAAAACAGTAATAGCAATAAAATGAGTTCAGGCATGTGAGGCGGGTCAACATTATACTTTAACAAAAATTAGGCACTGCACACTTCCAACACAGAAGTGTGACATCAGTGATCACAGTCACACGTGTCATTTTTTTTATGCATTTCAGGGAACAGAAACAAGTGACATGAATGGATGCTGCAGAACCTGTAAGTATCGGGTTATGAACTTGCAAAATACTACATAATGTTTCAAAAGATGTTAGTATACAAAAATGTCAGCCTCCAATTACATCTTTCACAACTATAAATACATTTTTGGTTTTAATTTTAAACAACTTTTAGGCTATAAATTACTTATTCCCTTTGCTTTCTGCAATAGAGTGTGTCAATTGAGGATAATGAGGATGTAAATACTTAGAATTTTGTCAAACAGCGTAGAAGCCTAAAAAAGTAGAACATTTTTAAACAAGAAACAAAAATGATAAACTTAGATTTTTTTTTATTGTCCATTATGTTTTCCCTGCAAGTGTGTGTTTCTAAAACTAATTATTTGTGGTTCACAGGTACACCTCGCTACAACTGTGAGCTTCACAAGAACACTACCAAACTGTACGTAAAGAACTGCGAGTCAGTTGAGCCGGTGGAGCTCACATCCTGTGGGGGATCCTGTGAATCATCCTCATCTATGTAAGATTTGTAAATCATTTAACTAAAGCGTATGCAGCAGAATCTACTAAAAAATTATATGTTGACATGGATGTCTCTGTCTTTATTTACAGGTACTCAGTGGAGGCCAACAGTCTCATGCATTCTTGTACCTGCTGTCGAGAGATTGCTACCAGCAAGAAAGAGGTGGAGATGAAGTGTTCAGATGGCAGCAAAATTAAACAGGCATACATTTCAATTGCAAAGTGTGGCTGCCAACCTGCTAAATGTAAAGAGTGGGACAAACGTTGATGGGACACACGATTAAGGCCAACAATGGAAATTTTAACTCTTTAGGGGAAACAGATTAATACTTATTTACAAACACTATGGGTGCTTTCATGCTTTGAAATACGCAGCTCTGTAGATCGAACTGATCCAAAATATTTTTAAAAGCACGTGCTTATATGGAAATTTTCTTTAGGGTGAAATAGCTTTGAATATATATTCATCTTTTGATTAATAGGAAATTGCTGTATCTGCTGTTTCAAACTTCTGTCTTTGACTCAATAAATTTCTAATTCATCAATGATCTGAGTGTTTTTTACTATGCTAAATGTTTATTCCTTAGTACAATGCAATAGTTTTTGAAGTCTATTACAATAACAGCATTTTAGTTGTCTGTTTTCAGTTGGTTGGTCATTATTACTATTCAGTTTGTGATAATTTGTTTAAACTGCATGATCATAACATGTGGAGGGAGAATTAAATATTTTTACTTTATACATTCATAAAAGTATTCTCTCCTTGGCACACTTATAAAATTTACTTAAATACTTAAATGAAACTAACTAAAATTACCATACTTAATTACAGTTATTCTGTTTGGTAACTGTTTTGCAAGGTCTCTTTCATGTTTCTGAACGATTCCCATTTATTAACTTGCACCATATTTTCAGACTGTAGAGAGGGTTTTTCACTAAATAAAGAGACAAAATATATATCCAGATTTTTTTTCTTCCTTCCAGTAAATAAAAAAGCAGTTGTGAACAAAAGGTGCCAACTATTAACATAGCCAGTGACTTGCCTAAGAAGTAGTTTTAAGCTTTTGACCACTTGCTAATTACAAATCTGTCATTTATATTGCTGCAAAATGTATGAAAATCTATCTTTTCTTTCCATTTTGGGACCAGAGGTCATAAAAAAATAGAATTTGTAATTGCATTATTGAAGCAGAGTTTGGTAACCTTTGACTGAAATGAGTCAATGCAAACTGTTCACAATTTAAATTGGTATAAATATAAGTTTATTTGACAAAATATTTCACTAACTATGATAGAGATAACACTTAGGAAAACCCTGAGTTTTTTTTAGATAGGAAATGATATAGAAGATTTAATGTATCTAGTATTTATCTTTAGTATCTATCGTCGAGATTTGTGACAGTGCTTCTGCAAAATAATTATTTTTTTGTGGGCCCTTTAATAAAACATATAAAAACAGAGAAAAGAACTTCCAATGACAATAGTGTTTAATGTGTCTTCTTGATCTCTAAATGGTCCAGCAGAAAGAAAATAACAAAGCTTGTGTACAAACAGGAAGTCTAATTTTTACGTAAACCAGGTTAGTCTTGGTTTAAACAAGCTTCGCCTCCATTCATTGAAGTTACTCGGAGTGGGTAGAATTATCCAGGAATGTAACTAAAGTAAGAATAGCAATACTCATAATAATTAAAAGTGAAACGTACGATATAGTACTTTTTTTATTTTTTCCCCCTAAAAGGTAAATATAACAGTAAAAGTAGCTAGCTCCTACTCACCTCTGCATCACGCATTCTCAATTGGAAAAATTGATTTTTCTTTTTTCAAAACCCCAAATGGCTGCAATTAACTAGAAACATGACTGCATTCCTAATTATTTATCTCTGAAGATAGCAACATAAAATGTTTTTTTATGGAACATGTTGCTAAGTTGCAACAAAACATGACGGCTAAATAATATGTTGTTCTTCGGTTCTACCTCTGTGTGGCGCTGTGACGTAGGAGTCTTCTGTGGGGGAAGTTTCCTGTGTGGAACTGTTTGTTGGCAGTTATTTATCTGACTCGGAATCTTTTCAGTGTAACACGTCGTCTAGCAGTTATGTCGCCCGGCGCAGGAGTCAGACCGTTCTCTGTTAGAGTAGTTTAAATTAATCTTAAAATTGTTCAGTCTGAAGTTTTGTTAGCCTGAAAAATATCTTTCCGACATTATGTGTTCCGTTAGAAGGACGTAATCGTTGCAGTATTGATTTATTTTAAGGTAAAGTAAGTTTGCTGCCGACTTCAGCCTGAAGCTTTTTCTTCCTCTCTGTTAGCTAACGTCAGTCTGGTTAGCTGCTCTAAGGAGATGAAACTGTACGCTTTGCAGAGGATATATTAACTGTAAGGGGAAGAACGTATATATTTAGGCTTTAATCATTGTTTGACATAAATGTTTTGCTTATATCTTAAGCACAAAGTTAAGTGCTGTAGTGAAATCTCCAGGCTTCCGATATGCTTATAGCCTCTTTGCGGGTCTTTGTTAATAAATTGTCCTTTCTAAGCTTTTTTTCACACTTTTTTTTATGTGTCCCCTTAAACATTGGCTTTCCGTTCTACCAGTTACCTGTTTGGGCCATGGCATCTCTGTCAGAGGAGGTTCTGCTGGTGGTGAAGAAAGTCCGTCAGAGGAAGCAGGATGGCACACTCTACCTGATGGCTGAAAGAATAGCCTGGGGTCCAGAAGGCAAAGACCGCTTCACTGTCAGCCACCTGTATTCAGACATCCGCTGTGAGTCCCTGCAGAACTAAAACCAAAAATCTTGTGTGTTTGTGTTGATTTCAAAACGCACTTTACTGTTCCATGTGTAACAGAGAGAAAAGTGTGTCTCTATGTATGTATCATGTGTGTTACACATGTGTGCAGGTCAGAAGATCAGTCCTGATGGTAAAGCCAAGATTCAGCTCCAACTGGTCCTTCACACCGGAGATAGTACCACATTCCACTTTGCCAATGAGAGCACCGCACTTAAAGACAGAGATGCTGCCAAGGAGCTGCTGCAGCAGCTACTGCCAAAGTTCAAGAAGAAGGCCAACAAGGAGCTGGAGGAGAAAAACAGGTAAAAATTCTTCTCTGGTTTCAGACTGATCACGTTCATCTAACTGGATTATTTTAATGTTTCATTCTCTAGCATTCAAGAAGAATAACTCTTAAACATTTATCAATTGGAGAACCCGTGCTAAAGCTTTTGTTAAATTATAATTGCACTGTATTGGGGAAACGTTATTACATTGTTGTTTAAGATTGCAATAATGGTATTGGCTCCAACATCATGCTGTCACCTCATTTTCAGTGATCTTGAACATCTCAATTACTAAAATGTATGTCAGTTTTGGGCATCAAAGGCAGTAATTGTCAGAATTATATAGATAATCTGGATGTATATAAGTTGGAATATTTTTAACTTGCCAGATATTGTATTCAGATTGTGTATTGCTACTGCACTGCTGCAAATATTGATATTGCAATTAAGATTGCAGTTTGATGTCTTCTGCTGCTCTAAAGTAAATGCTTTAATAGAACCACTCTGTTGTTTGATAACAATTACACACATAAGAACACTTATGTGTGTAATTCTTTATGAACACATTGTATTTCAGTTAAATGGTTTGTTAAATCCTACATTACTCCAGTGTTTTTCCCCTTTTTTTGTTTTTTGATTTACTCTGTCCAAGAGAATGTTTTCTGTTGCTAAACGTTGACAGGGTGACAGATGAAATACTTGGCAAAAAGTATGAGTTGTCAACAGCACTAAACAAGATTATTAATTAGTTATCTAGAGCTGTCCCTTCTCTTTCCAAAATATCTGTCAGATAAAAGTGGAGAAGATATTAATGTTTTGTTAGGCTCAAGCTAAATGTTTGTGTAATGTTGTAGATGCTGAATTTATTTTCAAATTTCTTGACCCGGTATTGCTGAACACTCACCAAATTTCCAAAGAATAATGAATGTATTAGCTAGACACTGTTGACTAATTTAAAGTGAAATGTGAGCAGGATGTGGGAATATCTGGAGGAATCATTTTTATATTTGCAAAACAGACAAAATTGTCCATACGGCATTTATTTTTGTCACAAGAATTTAACAACTATAACTAATTAGTGTCCACATTGGCGAAGTTTAAATCTGAATCATTTTTTTGTGATCAAAATAGAATAGGGTCTTGACTTTATGATATAATTGCAGTCATTATTCTTACGTAATATTAATTTAAGAGTGAATTCAAGTCAGATTTGCTCTGCAGCTTTTTGTGAGAACTCACTGCTTACCTCCAGTGTTTGCTGCTGCTCCGACAGGATGCTTCAGGAAGATCCGGTGCTTTTCCAACTGTACAAAGATCTTGTGGTGAGTCAAGTGATCAGTGCTGATGAATTTTGGGCCAACCGGTTAGGAGGCATGAATAATGGGGAACCTGCACCTTACAACAACAAACAGGAAGTTGGAATATCTGGAGCATTTCTGGTGAGTACATCTAATATGATCCACAACTACTTTATGCTTCCTTATGACAGTTTTGAGTATATAAAAAAAAACTGCTGCACTTGAAAGGGCTTCATGTTTTTGCTCTACAGGCGGACATCAGACCACAGACTGATGGCTGCAATGGCTTGAGATATAATTTGACTGCGGACATTATCGAGTCCATATTTAGAACATACCCTGCAGGTAAACAAAAATGGTGTCTTGTAAAAGTATCCACACCACTTGGATTTTTCTTATTTTGTCTTTTTACAATCATAAACTTCAATTCTAACTTATTGGGATTTGATGTGTTAGACCAAAACAACAATGTGGAAGGAAAGGATTATCAAGATTCTTGACAAATAAAAACCTGAAAGGTGTAGCATTCATTTGTAATCAGCTCCTGTGATTCGATGCTTTGCACAACTACCTTTCATTACTGTTAAAGCTGCAGTTCTTTTCTGGTAAAGCTCAAGCAGGTTCAGACATGTAGAGAAAGAATTTTTATTTTATTTTTTTTGTAAAATAACTCGGACCCAGATTGATTGAAGTGGTTGCAATGTTCAAGTCTTGGTCCAGATCCTTAGTTGTATTTTGGACTGAATTTTGGCTGGGTTATTCTAACAAATGAATACACTTGTGTAAACAGCTCTGGCTTTATATTTAAGGTTAAAGTTGTTATCCTCCTGGAAGGTGAACCTCCACCATAGTCTAAAGTGTTTTGCAGCCTGTTAGCAAGTTTTCTTCCATAACATAACCACTGCTTGTTGCTGCCATCATCATATTTCATGGGAGGGACGGTGTGTTCAGGGTCAGGATTAATACTGAGTTAGATTACTCACAGGTTGACTCTATTTGCAAATGACGTGACTTCTCAACTCAGTTAGTTACACTAGATTTTACTTAGGGGTAAAAGCGCATTCAGCCCTGAATATAAATCCATCTCACATCTTTCAGACTTTAATTTGCACAAAAAATTAACAAAAGAAAAACCCTATCAATCTAATAGTAGCTGCTTGTTTCTAAACCTGTCTTGCAGTGAAGCAGAAGTATAGTGAAAATGTGCCTCATAACCTGACGGAGAAGGAGTTCTGGACGCGCTTTTTTCAGTCTCATTATTTCCACAGAGACCGCATCAACACAGGTTCTCAGGATATTTTCTCAGAATGTGCCAAGCAAGATGAGAAAGGTAGCTGTTGACCATTCACACCGAAAGTGCAAGTATATATTTTCCTGTGCAAAGTGAACCATATTTAGTAATAATATTATACTGTTTTTCTAACATGCAGGGTTAAAATCTCTGGTGATCCAAGGAGTGAAGAATCCATTGGTTGACCTTTTGTCATTGGAGGATAAAACATTAGACGAGGTGAGAAAAGTCAGCTGCAGTAATGAGAAAAGCTTCCTATGTATTAACTAGTAACTTTATTCTATGTCCACCTTAAAAACAACTTTTTATTGTGAAACAGGGTTATGGGATAAGCAAAGCCCTACCTTCAACCTCAAATGCAAACAAGTCAGTGAAAGAGAGTAGTAACTCTGCCATTATAAAGCGATTCAACCATCACAGCGCTATGGTGCTGGCAGCAGGCTCACGCAAGGGGTAAACATCAACATTTCAAATAAATCAAATACGTTTGCTCTCCTGTCATTTCCTTTCTGCTAACTTTATTCTGGTTTTAAAGAGATGTGACCACCGACCTAGCCAGTGAGACTAGCAGCACAGACGGCAACTCCAGAGATTCTGATTTCTTTCAGCCTCCACTGAAGAAGGTATGATGCCTCTATAAACTTCTTACTTATTTTTTCTCCCCACAATGATTGCCACTATGAAATGATTTGTTTTATTGGATGTTTTTTTAGGTTAAACTACAAGAAGCCATAGAATATGAGGATCTGCAAAGGGAAAATACTCCTAAGACAGTGGCGTTAAATCTGAAGAAGTCTGACAGGTAACGTCTGTTTGCTTTGTCTGTTTTGTTCCATTTTAAACAGGTTGGATTATAACCTGAAATTGAAAGATGTAAGGACATGGATGCCTTGGAAGTTACGTCTACTACATCATCAGTAAGACAGCATGGGAAGAAAATAAGACTTTTTGCTTTCTTTCCTCAATAAATAAAAATATTGTAATTTCTAAAAATGTTACTTTTACATTTTTTTATTTATCTTTAAATTACTTCTTTTACCTTTGATGTTCAAGACCACAACTTGACTTAAAAAACACAAAAACAACCAGATAAATGCACAAAAACAAATCATACGGCCATCCCTTTTAGATCCTGGTTTAAAACCATATCTGGTTTAGATTCCAAACATGGCAGTAAAATTTTTATTATTTTGAATTTTTATAAACAGAATTAAGCTGGCAGAAATTCCAAACTGAACTTTAAAGGATCTGTATTAAATGTACAATGAGCTTGTGCCGATAGTTTCAAACACAGACTTGATCTAAAATATCTTCAAATGGTGCCCTTTACAGCACCAGGCTGAAATTTGTGGAACATATCAAAAACAAAAACCGTACAAGACAAATATTTTGTACAAAAATAGCAGTAATTTTAGTACAAAACTTAAAATTTAGATGTTTACGTCTGTTTACATTTTAGAATTTTGAAACAGATGTGGTCTCTGTACTTTTTTATAATTTTCAAAATTTGGTGGAAAAAAAATCTTATTATTACTGCTAACAATTAATTAATATAGACTATCTGTATGTCTTACAAATGCTGATTAATATGTTTATTGGTGAGTCCTGGGAATTAATATTCATTCCTCTTGTTTCTTTCTCAGGTATGCTCATGGTCCTGTTCCACTTCAGTCCCAGCAGTATACAACCAGCCAAGACATCATCAACTCTGTTGGCTTCATCCAGCAGGAGATGGCCAATTACAAACCCAACCTAACTCGGGTCAGATTATGTTTTATATTTCTAGATATTTGTCACACATTTTGTTGCTAAATGAAAATGACACTCCCCACATCCTTACAAGGCGTTTTAACACATTACCCAAATTACACCAGGTTCTTGCACTAACGACTAACCTCACATATCATGTTGTTTATGTTTTATCTGCACTTGAAACAAACTTTGCAGACGACTGGTTTATGTATTTAACAGAAAAAAAGGATATTACACTGTTCTAACAGGTTTACTCGTCTTCTTCGGACGTCTGTTTTTGTACCAGGAAATGAGCAGAATATGTAAAGGAAATTAAATTTGTTTCATGAGGTCCCTCAGCTCATGGGGACCTCTGAGGCACAGAGTCACTTTATATGTGCAGAAAGACTCTTCTGGGAATAAATATCACAACATGAAAATAAAATCTCCACTTACTACCATTTTTATTTACAAAATCCATCTTAGATGAATCCAATAATGATCTAAATCCAAAAAAGGATTAACAGCTTAGAAATGTTCCCATTTCAGATGATTAAAATATGGGATTTGAAACAAAAGACAATAATATAATTGAGCTTAGAACTACGATTCGAGATCATTTACAATTGCCTGTATATCTAGGATGTTTAAAAGTGTCTTTGAAATTACAGAACATGAAGTTTCTGAGTTTTAAAACAGAATCTGTTACTGTACAAATATTTAGGTGTTGTCCAGCACCACAGCAACCTCTGCCATCGCAGCGCTCTCTCCAGGAGGCGTCCTTATGCAATCTGTTGGACAGCAATCCATAAACCGTAAGTATGCAATAAAATTTTTATTTAAAAGGTTATTTCATGAGGCAAGGAGATGAAGTTACTCTACTACTTTACTTATGGTATTTATTTATTTTTTTCCAGAAATGGTGCCCAATGACATCCAAGGAGAGCTGAAGCACCTTTACATTGCTGCAGGGGAGTTATTGAGACACTTTTGGTCCTGTTTTCCTGTAAACACACCATTTTTGGAGGAAAAGGTGACTGATATTGATTTGTTTAAATTCCATATGCTCGTGATTTCTGTCTGGTTTGAAATCTTTTGCACTTTATACTTGTATATTTATACGATACAGGTGACAAAAATGAAGACAAACTTGGAAAGATTTCAATTGACCAAGCTTCGTCCTTTTCAGGAGAAAATCCAACGTCAGTACTTGAGTACAAATGTGAGTCACTCAGACATATTTTTTGTGACACGGGCTTTATTACTCAGTAATAATTAAATTCAAAATGTGTCTATACTGTGAAAGAAATCTTGGCTATCTGAGAGACAACCTGTGCACATAAAGGTCAAATAAAACTAATAAAAATACTTAAATTTAAACTCTGATGTTCCAACAGCTTACAGGGCACCTGGAGGACATGTTTCAGTCGGCCTATAGCAAGTTTCATATTTGGCAAACCCGCAGGATGATGAGGAAAACCTGACCTGGGAATTTATTTGTCAAAGAGAAGACGAGAAAGACTTTTAACGTTTAGAAGAAAGACTTGGGAAGATCCTCTATGCCGTGAGAAGACCGAGTGGAGCATAGTTCACAAGGGCTCATTGAGGGTATAGAGGGAAGCTGCTGCAGCCAAAAGTGTTAAACAGAGTATAACTGCATCTCAGTCACAGATAACTATTAGTTTCATTGTTTTCTTTGTGTTTCCTTCATTGTTGAGAGAACTCTGCTTGTAACGGGTTAGCAGCAGGACTTTGAAAGTGGTGTAACATGACCAAACTTCAGCTGGAAGTCAGACAGAAGGCTCCCAGGACAACACACTGAGACGAGATGGGGAGGACGGCTGTCGTGCACACGGCAGAGAAAAAAAATACTTTGACACACAAAGCAACCCCATAAAATTGGGGTGAAGTGAAAGTATTAAAGAAAATCTGGAGCAAGAAGGCGCGTAAACAAAGCAATACTGATAAGACAATTCACACTTGAGTGCATTAGTGTGTACGACTCAGTGGAAATCGTCACTGGTTTTTAATGTCTGCACTGAGGACAAAAAATAACAGAATTAAAGTGAGGTATTTGTTCATGCCAGTGTCTTCTCCAAATAGAGTGCTTCATTCTGTTTCTACAGCTGCAGCTTACAGTTCCTGTATTATAAATGTAAAGAGTAGTAATTTATCTGTCTGAGAGAGGAGTTTGACTACAGCCAGGGTTCTGAACTGTGGCATAATGGTTGTGAATTTTCTTTAATGGTTCTGAGAAGAAATGTCAGTACCTGTCATTTGTAAGGTAATTAATTAACCATGATGTGGGGCTAACAGTGGTGGTTTTTACACAAATGGCTTCCAAGCAAGTTTCTCCTCCTGCCAACCCACCCTCAACTGAACACATTCCAACTATAAAGTGCATTTCAAGAAGAAAAAAAACCTTTAATGTAACTTATTAAAAACTGTAAAGACATTTCCTATTTGGATTTAAAGAAAAATAATATTGAAACATTTTGTTTTTACCCTCACAGCGCCCCCATGTGGTTTTCCTGGCCTGGGCAGAAAGCCATGTTCCCCATATTAAAAAGCACTAGGAAAACAATGGACTACTGTAGGCAAAACAAATAAAAGTTTTAGTACATTTGCTGTTGCTTCATTAGAAAAAAAGTCACAAAAACCTTAGAGAATTCCCAGGACAAAGTAAAGCAAAAAACAGTGAACTACAAACAGTTGTTGAAGGCCACATGCAGGTCATTTAACCGGAAAGATAGAAGTTTGAACTGGGAATAAAATCGAACCAAACTTAACTCTGTTTACAGTTCCAAGTAGGACAACTCGTGTGACTGCCGAACTGATTTGCTAAGAGATAAACCTAATTACTATTGGCAAAAAACTTAACTGCATCGTTATGCTTTTAAGCACTTGAGCAACAAAATAGTTCTTTGTCTGGATGATTTGAGATGCAAGTCGTCAGTAGTGAACATTTGTTTTACATTATTTACTGCCGCTATCAGCTTTATGAAAGGCAACCATAATGGATTTGGATGTCAATGTTGATGACACCCAACCTCTTTTCTCTTAGCAACATTTTTTCCCCCAAATTGACTTCAATAGCGAATCTGTGGTGGCTGAAGATTAAAGTGATGGCAAAGAAACTTTCCAACTTCAAAGATATGAAACTCCTCGCTCCAAAGATAAATTATTTAAACATTAATGGAAATATGCTACACGTCGTAAGGTTTGATTGCTGGATTGCCAATACATATTTTTCAATTGGTTATTGAAATTTTTTTTTTTTTTTTAAATTACATGCCTTTTTAAATGAAACATAAATAAAAACCTTTTGTACTCTATATTGTTTTATCTGTTGATGGATATCTGAAACAAACCCTTTCACATTTTATGTCAGGAATAATTTTCCATCTCTGCAAAAAAAATAATGACGTATTTTTATTTTCTCTCCAGGTTTTGTTTTACTTTTCCTTTTGCATTAAAAATGAGAGAGGGGAAAAAAAGACCCTTTCTTGCTGGTGGTTCTAAGAAAAAACCTTATATTTGGTTATAGACGCATGAAGACCACTGATCTACAAAAAATCATAACATTTTAGTCAATTCTTTTATTTACATTTTGATTCTGAGAATGCAGAGTGTTGGTTTCTGAGCGTGCTGTAAGGAAGCTGCAGCGCCGCTTTCAGGAAGTGTCAACACATCAGCTGATTTCTGTGGACGGAGCTGTCACGGGTGTCCTGGCTGACCCCCGGTCAGAAGTCAGTGGCGCTGACCACTGACTATCTCCGGGGATGTAATCAGAAGCGCTAACGCTAAACAGAGTCGCCCCGTCCATCCGGTGAGTTCAGGTGTAAAAAAAAAACATCTGACAGTTGGTTCCAACGGCTGTGTTTGTGCTAGTAGCATGCTTGCTAACCCGTTGGTGTCACGGTTTAAAATGAGACTGCGGGGAGCTGACACTGAGCAGATGTTCACGTTATCTCCGTGGAAATAAAATGACATTAAGTGGAAAATGTTAGAAAAATCAAAAGCCGCGGGGTTTTTTTAGTAGTTTTTGGTAGCAGCGGTAGCAGCAGAGATGTCAGATGGGTCTCGTGATCCAAACTGCCTTGAATCAATGGCTCCATTCTCAGCTCACAGCAAAGTTCAGCTATCTTTCCACTGAAGACTGTGGACTAACCGAATGCTTCATATATTAAACAACAGTCATTCTTAATTCTATAGGTAGTCCTAATTTAGACCTTTTTGTATTTGCTTCGGTTTAGACCAAGCAAAACTTGTTTGTCCTGTTTTTAAGGTTGCATAATATGTTTTTGTAGACAGAATCTGATGTTCATACTTAGTCGATTAAGTCAGCTAAAACACCAAAATGAAATTTTGCCAAAACTGTTGAAAGTGTGAGGCTGGTGTTGACTTGCAATGTGATTAAATGCACATTTGTTTTATCTTCAAGTAACATTTAGGACACCTTGTCCACAAACACAGAGAGCAGGGACATGGAAAACAAGATGTATAAAACTTTTCATGCAATACTTTCCATTCTGGCTACTAAAGAAGCCAGAATCATTACTTTATAGTAATGATGAAGCCAGAATTGTAACATACTTACAATTTCAAGAATTTTAAGTATGTTTGAGGAATTTTGTGGACCTCCTTACAACAAAATGTAATCCTAACAGTAGAGTGCTAGCAAATACCAAGAGAGTGGTAGGAGGTGACTTCTTTAGTATCTCCTATATTGCTTTTTCAACCACTGTGAGTTTAGGAAGCAGTTGATTAATGTAATGTTTGTTTTGAAGTATTTCTCAATTGCTCATTACCAACTGTGTCCCTACAGTACAGGTTACAGTAAATGTAGTCGGTCGCAGGTTTAGTTTCACTTCTGCTTCCTCATGAATTTATGCAAAATCAGAAGAAGTCAATCCAGGACAAACTGTATCGGGGTGTAGCTTGTTTGCTGTCACAATGGTGTTAGATCTTTGTTGGTTTCAATTTCTCCTTTGTGGCTTTAATGAGTAAAAACATAACTGGATTTCAAAGAAAATCTCTACTAGGTTGTGGTTTCTAAACCAGCTCACTGTTTTACACAAGCTGCTTTTCCTTAGACTGCAGAGTAAAACAAAGTCACGGCTGGTCAATTTACCAGGGCAGGTCCTCTGGTGAAAGTCATGTGACAATGTCACATGTCTCCATGGCAGCAAAGACACACTCTGACATAACATGTTATTGTTGATGTCACTCTCTTCTCTCTCAGACTTTGACTCTATTGTTGTTGACTCTGCAGCGAAGATGCCTGCGATACCGGTTGTGCCTGAGAACCACAATCACCTCCTGGCAGAGTTTGACTGCCTCGATCCGCTCCTCTCTGCTCTCCGTTTTGACTCAGGCAGGCTCAAGGTAGAATCAGCCATCAATCACATCTAATAAATCGTTCCAGTTGAAGACTTTATAGCAATGATTTGACATTCTACAATATTTTTCAGTAATGCAGTGATGCTCAGTAAATTGAAGTATTATTGAAAGGCTCGTTCGTGTCAGTAACTCAATTTACATTCTGAAGCACAGATGTTAATCTGTGCATACACACTGATGTTTTCAAATGGTTAATTATGATGATTTTCTGCTTGCAGCTAGTTTTAAAAAACATTGATTTTCTTAGAAGATTAGAATATTTACATGAGACAGATAAAAAGCCTTTTAAGGAAAGGAAATGTGAGCTTAATAAAAAAGTATGTTTAATATCTGCTTAAGGGTAATTTTCAAAGGGTACTTTTAATCTGACAAGCATCATCAGAGTGCATATTCTAATTTACTGAATATGACTGCATAATATCTTTTTTTCAAATCTACCTCTACAGTTGAATAAATGTTCAGGCATCAGTGTTTCATTCCTTTTATGAATGTAAGTCATTCATAATAGGAAAAACATGCAATATATTGGTGACTGTTGTCATAACAATATATGTTATGATACCTAAATTATTAAAAAGTCCATTCAACTACTGAAAAAAGTCGATATTTACATCTCAACATCAAGGTTCTATTGAAAGCGTTTCTTTTGGTTGTAGTTGCTGCTAGCAATTGGAAGAAGTTGTTTGAGTTTCTTAATAACTTGACCACTTGCTTGTGTCTGGGGGGAAAAACTATGCTGCAATAAACAGTTATTTTCTCCAAATATGTTAATAGAGACCCTTACTGAACAATACTTAAAAGTTTTGATTGTTCCAGTGCAGGTTATGAGATAATATATTTGCGATTATATTGTGCATCCGTACTGTGAGAATGTTTGTTTTTTCTTTGGACACTGATTGTCTCGGTTGTCTCTTTTTAATGTGACTGTGTTGTATTTCAGTGTACCTGTCTGGCGGTGTCCAGGAAGTGGCTCGCATTGGGAACGTCAGCAGGAGGGTTGCACCTCATCCAGAAGGAGGGCTGGAAACAAAGACTGATTCTGACTCACAAGGTACTGTAGATGTTTGAGTTTCTTACCATTTCAACTGCATATTAAGTGAAGTGTTATAATGTTTGTACCCAGATTATAGCTATCATCAAAATATGAAAATTGGACTCACCTTTTTCTAACATTACAACCCCAAACTGTATTTTATGTGACGGAGGTGATGTGGAGAGAAATAAAATATATATTTTGTATCTGGTAAGTATAACCTTTTACTATTCAGCCCCCTTCACTCTGATGCCACCAAATAAAATCCAAAGCAATGAGTTATCTTTTGTGTTACTCAGTTTCACTAAAAATCCAATCCAGTAGTAGATGTGATGGCACTAGTTTAATAATATGTTTACACCATAATTATGTTTTATGAGGTAAAGAGGTGGTAAAGTTATTAACTACAAGCACTAGAAGTTGTTTCATTGCCAAAATAGCAAATGTCAACAAGAATCGACTTTTTAAGTGGAACCTTGTTACTGAGACAGAAACAGAGAATTTTTATTATTTATCTCCAGTTGCTATTTGTTATCAGGGGTTTATGTCTGCTGTCAACCCAGTGCAAAGGGACATAAGCTAGTTTAATTTCTAGTTAGTCTATTTATCACAAGACATTCATCAACATTATCAGGTGTTGCATCTTTCTCTGTTATCGTTCAGCCCCACCCCAAACCTTCCAAAGTCCATTGTTCCACAGGAACAGCGTAAATATGTGGAAGATCTGGTCAGATGACAGCAATTATTACCTTTTTGACTTAACTCCAAAATACTAGGTAGAGCGTAAAACTAACACCTCACACAGAGCACACGTTATGGGGATACTTTATATTCAGCAGAGAAGGAAACACTGATTAGGGTTGATAAGTAGATAGATGAAGATAAATATGGAGAAATTCTGGAAGAAAACCAGTTGGAGTCTGTAGAAGACTTGCAGGGGCCAAGTTATACCTTTATACCGAACAACAACTCAAATCATAACCAGGGCTAACAAACTATCGATGTGGTTATATTTATATTACACAAAAACATTTATGAAAAATACATAATTTTCCTTCCACTTTGCAATTATACATTCCTTTGTGTTTGTACAAATAAAACAAATTCAAGTTCATGGTTAAAGATCAAGTGTAACAAGAACTATTTAAGCCACTGGAGCCTAAGCCAGAAACGTATCTTAATCTGGGATGACCTTTCTCTACCTCAGGAGGGATCTATCACACAAGTGGCATGTTGTCCTCATGATGAAGATTTTATTGCAGTTGCAACAAGGTCAGTCCTTTTTCCTGAAACTAATGACATGTTTGTCATTGAGTGAATTGTATTTTTTATTCTTACATTGCCTGTTCTCTGTATTCTGATGGCTGTCATCCAGTCAGGGTCTGGTGGTGGTGTGGGAGCTGCAGCTGGAGCGGCGAGGTCGTCCAGAGCGCGTCAGCGTGTCATCGGAGCACAGAGGACAGAACATCACCGCCCTTTGCTGGGATACAAGCACACTTAGGGTTTTTGTTGGGGACTCTGTTGGCAAAGTGTCGTGTCTGCGGGCTGGATCATCTAAACTGGGCAAGGTACTGGCAAGAATGATGTTTCACTCTACAAAAGAAACCAAATACAAAGCTGGTATTCATACGATTATAAGCCTTCTTTAACTGCTTGGTAGATGCATTTATAATTTTTCTATACTTGTTTGATTGTGATGAATTTCTTGAGCCCAGCAAACTGAATCAGTGTTGCTCCTACTTTCTGTGATTTTTGCCATTTCCATTTAAGTTGTTGTAGGCTTGTCAAATGAATGCCTAATCTAATTATTTCAAATTCTTTCTCTCCTCTAGGGGTCAGCATTTGTCATCTTTCCTGTCCAAACTGTTACTACTGTTGACTCCAGAGTGGTTCAGCTTGGATATCAGGATGGGCGCCTCCTAGTGTCTTCACTCAGTCGCTGCTACCTCTGTGACACAGAGAAGTGAGTAACTTTGAGCTTTTCTCTGTCTTGGGAATCTTTCCTGAATGCAAAAACTGTAATTTTACAAAGATATTGACTCAGTGTCTGAAAATTAGACAAAACACAAACTGCATCTTTTCCTATGTAGAGATTTGTAGCGCTTGATTTGCTTGGTTTTACAAAGAATTTTCCATTTGTTGTTTTGACATTTGCCTTTTTTAAATTAATTGGAAACTTTGGGGATCTTTTTTCCTAGTTGTAAAGTATAAAATACAAAGTCTTTCTCTGATTTATCCTCAGGAAAAATCAGAGAAAGAGTGATTTAAGTCTTTAAGTAGTATTTGTTTATTTTTGTCTTATTGTCCAGCAATTTTCAGAGGGTTTTTTTTGCTTGGTTTTCTGCCTGTAGGGAGAAATTCTGGCGTGTTGGAAATAAGGAGCGTGACGGGGAATACGGAGCCTGCTTCTTGCCCCAGAATAGGGGATTATTAGTGGGACAGCCGCCGCTGCTGTACTGCGCCCGGCCGGGGTCCCGAATCTGGGAGGCTAATTTTAACGGCGAGGTTCTGAGTACTCATCAATTCAAAAAGCTGCTCGCCTGCCCACCAGTCCCTTTAATCACTTACAGGTACATTTTATTATAACTTAATGTGTTACAATTAAGGCAGGACTTACAATGTGCATTATCTACCTCTTTCTGCAGAAATGAGCCAAATTACAATCCAGCACAGAGTAGTCCGCAGTCTCTCGGCTTCCCTAAACTGCTTTATTTTGGGTAAGATCCAAAAGCTTTTTAGAGTGTTGGTTTTTATCTGAGTTGTGTTACTTCCTAGAAAACTGTCATTGGTGCTTCATGTATCTTTTCAGAGACCAAAATCTGCTTACTTGGACCGGTTCGGCCATTTATATCTTCACACCTCAGAATGGACAGGTCCTGCTGTGGACTGAAGTTAAAGGTTTGTGTTCCCCCCTAAATTTCTGTAGCACCTGACGGGAGAAACTCAGCTGGGAAATGATTATTTCACTACAAACTTTGTATTCAGTGATTTAATTAAATATGTTGTTTTGGCATCTTTTTTATCCAGCAATATATTTCCATTTGATCCTGGAATAATCCCATAAGTCCTTTTGCAAGAACGTCATGCAAACTTTCCCATGTTTCTGTGTACTTTATATTCTAAATGAATATGTTTGAATTGAACTTTTCTTGTAGACTTGGTTGACATTGCAGTCCACCGCAACGAGCTGTTCTGCCTCCACGGCAGCGGCCATCTGTCCCACCTGTCTTTGCTGTCTGCGGAGCGCTGCGTGGAACGTCTGCTGCGCAGAGAGTCCTGGACTCTCGCTGCTGCCGTCTGCTGCATGTTCCAGCACACAATCACGACGAGCCGGGTAAGACGTACGGTGAACGACTTCATCTCTGTGTGAAGTGTACGAATAGATTACTGTCCAGGCTTTCCTGGTTTTAAATATTTATATTCTTGTGACCAAATACAAAGTCTATCTAACTATTAAGCTAAACGGCAACAATAGACAATTAATTCTATTCAATTAAGTTCAATTTTTCAGTTCTAAATCGCAACAAAATGTAATCTAGGTGCATTTGTGGGAAATCTACAATGTCCAAATAGGTTTAATTAACCAGGTTTAAAGAATGACACATTTAAAGAATCTGTCTTATTCAATTCAGGCCAGGAAGTCCATTCCCATCGATCGCCTGGAATACCTGAAGTCTCAGCTCAGTTCCAGCGCGCAGACGGAGCTGATTAACCAGCTGGAGGAAGTGATCCTGAAGCTGGAACCGCTTGATTCTGCATCCAGCAGCCGCAGGAGCAGCATCTCTTCACATGTAAGAACAAATCTGGTTTAAGAGTCCTGTTCATGACAGAAACACACTTCTCTTTAATTTTATGATTCTGATTTTTCTTGGCTTATTTGCAGTGGATGCTCTTTAGCTAACAAGTGAAAAAGTCTGTTGTTCTAAATCATTTTGCATCAAATACCACAATTACACTTGAAAGTTTGATTGTGTCACATTTTTGCAACTAGAAACCAATTGTCTAATCTGTCACAATCTAGGAGAGTTTTAACGTCCTGGACTGTGGGATCTACCGTGTGATCAGCCGCAGAGGAAGCCAGTCGGACGAGGAGACCAGCTCCCTCATGAATCAGTCCGTGTCAGAGGAGGAGCGACTGAAAGAGTTCAGCTTTGTCCAGGAGGAAGACCAGGTGGATCATGGTAAGAATTTCAGCTGTTACATCTGGTAGTAATCAGTGTTGTTAGGTATTGCCATTCTCATCTGCTTTAGATAGTTCAAATTTAACATTTTGGCACAGAATCTGGTTCTTGTTGCATATTTTTTTATCTTAAGTTTGTCTTAATTAGAGCATGCTTCTGCACTGATTGAAATCGGAGAAACATAGTCAAAATTAATATTATTAGTGAGATCAGGAAGCTTTGAATGTGTCTTAAAGATAATTTTCTCTAAAAAAAAAAAGAGTTAAAGTCATGTACAAATACTAAAAATGGTATCCTGTTACACTTTGTCTTGTTTCTTTATTTACTCGTTACTTTTCTCTTTTTTTGTCGCCTCTGTATATATAATTGTGATTTGGGTGATTGTCTGAAGCAGGAGGAAACCTCTTTTCTGCCTCTAATTATAGCTTTAAAAAACTGTGAAGTTATTTTCAGTTTAACACTGTCAGACAAAATAACCAAAACCTATTTGCTAAATCAGAAATTGGAATTTGAATGAATGACTGTAAAGTGGCTGATAATAACTTGACTCTTACTCTTTGCAAATCTTTTTTCCTTTGCTGTTGCACCTCCTGAGTTTGTTGTAAACAAAGCTGAATAATCACAAAAGGGCCCCATTTCTGCTGAGTTGTTGACGTAAAATGTCTCATCTGTTCCATTGCATCTCACATTTGTCGCCATTTTTGTTCTGTTTTTTTTTTTTTTGTTTTCTGCGGTTTTTGATTGCAATCTCTCTACAATCTTCCTCCGCTTGCATTGTTGTCCACTGCCTCTCATCATTCCCCTCCAGCACTCCATCCATCTGTGTTTTTCCTCCCACTCCTGCCCCCATCTTTACTCAGATCCACAGAGCGCTGAGCGGCTGGAGGCCGATCGACCTGACCAAGGCCTGCAGTTCCACCTCCCACTTTCATTCTGCACCAAACCCCCCCGCATAGCTTTGCAGGCCGTTAAAGACAGGTGAATTAAAACCAAAAGAATGCTCAGGTTACACATTTTCTGGTTTATGATATGATACTGTTATATATAATTTTTATCATAATAAGAAATGAAACTAAATTGCAGCTGTGCTTTGGGCGGCCTACTTCCTCATTCCACTGAAAACAAAATTCTGTTGTTTTTTGCCTCCATAGATGTACATTTGTTGACACATTTGTCAATTTTCAGTCTGAGCATCCCACATTCGTTCTTCATATGAAACAGTTGGATCACAGTTCTGCTTCTTGTTTAACTGTTGAACAATGTGAGTTTATTTTTTTTCTCCTCTTATTTCTTTCCAATAGCGTTTCTAGTTTTGTCAAGAAGACGACAGAGAAGATCAACACCCTCCAGATGAACTCTGAACTCCGACATCGGCCTGAATTTAAAGAGAGCGCACAGCCCGACACGTTAGCCAGCACAACATCCTACTCAGACGAAATGGAGACCGAGTAAGTAGAGATCTTTAAAATATCACCTAATCCTCTGTGTTTACTACAGTTTTTCTAATGTATTCAAACACCGTAACCTTTTTAATGTTCTATTAGGCATACAGAAGCTTCAGTGTGTTTTATTGGGATTTTAGGTAATAAACACAGCTGGTGATGCCAAGTGGAACTTCTGATCTACAGTCAGAATAGTCGGCTAGTCTGCTTTGAAAATAAACGAGCTTATTTGTGCTATATCAACCTGCCCATATTAAAAAAAAAACAAAAACAAAACATGGAGTGTACATGACAACATATGTACATATTGTTTCTTTCGCTTGTATTTTTTTTCTCTAAAGTTTACAGTATATATATTTTTTATTTAGCATATTTAAATTCCAAGTATGTGACACAGTCTGAGTAAATTTGATTCTGATATTTGTTTTTAGAGTTTATAACGAAATATCAAACGCAGAGGCTGATATGGATGAACTTCGTTCAGCAACAGAGCAAGCTGTGTAAGTACTACACCACATTTACCATATTATTGGGATTTTTATGTTATTATTACTATTAGACTAATTATCATGTTTTCCAACCATCAGCTCACAGATACAAGATCCTTTGGTGCTCCTGGATCCAGTCTGCCTTAGAGAAGCTCTGATGGAGTGGCTCCCTGTGTTGGAGCGAATTCTGGGCCCTGCTGTTCTCCTGACAGCTTCTGTAACCAATTCCAACCTGGATGGATCAGGAGAAGATAAATGGGACAGGGATTATTTGAGCATATGCACAGAGCAACAAAGAGAGTCATCAGAAAGTGTTACAGAGGAAGCAGAACTTGGAGAAAAAGAAGTCCTCTGTGAGAAACAGCCGATGGTCGACACGACTGAAAACGTCGCTGCTCTGGAGAATCATCCGGAGCCCATCCGAGTGGCGTCTCCTACGCCTTTACCATCAGATCTGGAAGCTAATCTCAGCGAGCTGGCCACTCTTTACACAGAGCTCAGCTGCTTCAGGAACCAGCAGGAGGTGCCGGAAAGCACAACTTTCCTGCGTCGCTACTTCTTCCTTCTGGACCAGGAGCGAGTGAGAAGAATGTGCCTTCTTTGTCATCAGCAGCGACCCGAGATGATGAGCTCGTTCTCTGAGGCCATGCTAGGTTAGAAACTTGTCTTTAAAAGGGACTGCACTAAAAAACAACACTCCAGTTTAATTTATTATTTAAAAAAAAAAACAACTAATGATATGTAACATTGTTTTTGTTTCACCTAGCACTCACTCAGTCCAGCAAGGTGGTTGAAATTATTCAGAGGGGAGATTTGCTGAAATCTCTACGAAGCCTCAGAGAGCTGCAGCCTTGGGGTGCACCGCATCTCCTTGCTCATTTCCACAGGTACCAATGTGTGATTTTAAAGTATTAATGCATCTAATATACAAGGGGTCCATTCATTGTTGAAAAATTACATATTTAAAATGAACAACTTAAAATGTCTTTAATTTAAATTAATTTGCCTTAAATATGTTAAGCATATATCTTCAATGTTATTGTCGCATGACTAATATCGTATACTCTAAATTGGGGGATTTTGTCACTCAAATTTTTCTGTCAGGCAAATGTTTGAGTGGCGCACAGACATCATCATTATGTTCTGTGACTCGAGGTGGTTGGTGCTACTGCTAACTAGCTGCTAATATACACTTGCCAGTTATCTAGCTACCTTTTTGGTGTCTGCTATGACTAAGTTCAGTTTTATCGGCAGATGATTGGATGATCTGTTGCCCATACGAGGCTGGGTGACCCAACAATCTTTAAGCTTGGCATTCTGGTGGTTAAGGCTGTAGAAAGCCATTGTATGTGAAGCACAAAGCTGCTGCCAAGAGCCACAAACCCCAGAAGGTTTTAGTTTCACTGTTTTTGCTGTTCTTGATTGTAATGCAGTTGAACCACCCAACCATCCCCATATTTATAGTATTATTGGTCTTAAATTTCATTCAAGGTTGCATTTAAAGGATCTTAAAAAGTCTTAAATTTGACTTTTTAAGTCCTGAAACCTTCAAATGCCCTGATATATTTACTGACTTACTAATGTTGATTTTTTGAAAACAAGACAATGTGTTTTAGACATTGTTTAAAAACTGTTTTTTAGATGGTTAATCCCACCTACAAAACATACATAAAGTTTCTTTACACATAAAGTTTTCTCTTATATTCCAGGCTATATGAGAAGCATGGTGAGGCAGCTGTACGCTCGTTTTCCCAGTTCTATCCCATTATAACACCTGCTGACGTGGAGACGGTGGCTCAGCGAAGCCACTTCCTGGCGTACCTGGATAATCTTGTACATTCAAGAGCTGAGGAGCACAGGTGTGTCTTATGTGTTCGTATTTTTTGTAGATTAACATAGATACTTTGCTGAGTGAATCTATAATTCAGCAAGTTGTTTCTGCTAGGTTGTCATTTCTTCAGTCGCTCCTTGAACCTGAATCATTGAGACAGGATTGGCTGGAGCTGGTCCTGACTCACGATGCCCCTCAACACGCCGATACCCTGACCTCTGATGGAAGGCCCCGGTATTACGCTTTTATGTATTCAATCATCAGAAATAGAATCAGATAATTCTGTTTCTGACACCATTCAGCAGAAATCGACTGGTGTCCAAAATTAGATGATGTTCAGTTTGATTGACCCTGGTGGGAGACAGTAACCCTCTTTGGTTGTGAACTGTGTGATTGAGTGAAGAACATCTAATGTTAGCGATTTTCAGTTTCAGTCATGTTTAGAGTAAAGACAGAAGCACAGGAATGTGAGAAGATGTTAGTGTTTAATTTGTTGATTACAAAACGAATCTTCGAAGCTCATGGAAACATTTCAAGTATTAAAAAAAATTATTTTCATAACACAGATGCAGTTCATTAGTAAGACAAAGAAACTTTTATGGTACAGAATAGTTGTTTGATATATTGTTTTACGTGTTCTGCCTCTTGATTGATTTTGAAATATTGTTAGCCGTTTGGAAATCTTAGCGTTCGGGTAAGAATCTACATTCTTCAGAATAATACACACGGAGACTGATGTTTTTAGCAAAGCTAGCTGCTCTAATCGCCTGAAAGACACTTTGAAATGTGAACCCTTTTCTTTGTTATAAATTAAACCCTATTTTCCCTGCACAGTTGACATAACACCACCTCTGTTCAAACTTGGTCGCTCACAGCAGGAAAGCTAAAGAAATGTCCAGTTTTTTTTTTTTCTTTAACATAAATTAGATTCAGTTCAAATCCGTTTGAGCAGATCATAGCTTAAAAAGATTGGAGATTGGCCACAAATTAGTGAACATACTTAGTAAAAAACAATTTTGTCTCAATGTACGTATGTGTGGAAATAATACAAAGTGAACAGATCTTGAAAACTGTATAATACTGGAACCACAACCTGGTCCAGTTTAAGAAAAGAAAATGAGAGGGTAAAAGTGTGTTTTCTGCTGCAGGTGGCGTTCACACTGTTTCACCTGGGGCTACGGACGTCTTTTGTCTTTGCTCATTCGTCTTCCTGCAGACATTTCATCTAAAGAGAAGATGAATGAGATGTGCCGCAGTCACGGGTATTTCTGATTATTTTTAATCAAAGGAAAACTGTCTAGTCTTCATGATGTTGGCGGTATGCTGCAACATGTTCATGCTTGTGCAGCTATTGGACGGGTTACCTCTACCTCTGCAAAGAGCTGCAGCGTCGCACTGAAGCATTTTCCACCATCTGTCAGCTGGATGACCTCAGCCTCCTGGAGGATCCTGATGGTAAAACTGTTAACAATAATTACAAAAACAATCAAATCAAATAAATCTCTTTGAATGTAAAATGAGCCGTTGGGTTGTTGTCACATGACTATCCAAACGTCTAAGTTAAGCATTAGAAACCAGCTCTAAAGCGAGGAGGAGGCCTCAGGTTTCATCTGTCTAACACCTGCAGTGCAGCTGTATCTCCCTGGACCAAAACAACTTGCATGTTGTCAAGTGACGAGAACTCAAATACTGAACTCAGAGAGGCCTGGAACCATGACCCTTACAACCCCACTGGTGAATGTAACAGCCCTATTTATGAATCCACCGGGTCTATAAGTGGACTCGAATGCTTTTTTGATGAGAGGTGAAACATTCTCAAGTATCCAGAGAAAAACTCCTGTTGCCTTTTATTTAAGTTCTGGGATAACAAAACAATATTGTTAATCACTTTAGTTTTTTTCTGCCTTAATTCAAATAATTGGTTAAATTAGGCCTAGTTGTCACCTAATTTCAAATGTTTAAAAACAACAGTCAGTGAAAATCATGTACATTTAATGGGAAAGTCAGAGGAGCTTTAATAAACTACATGTTTGTTTTTGTGTAGCAATAACTTATTTTTATTTTGGGCCATACCAAGAACATGAATATTCTCAAAGAACCGGTTGTGGTAGAATTTACTAGCAAACTGTTAACATACTAATAAATAGCTATCTCTGCCGGTTAGGGTTAGGCATAGGGTAAGGGATAGGGATAGGGTAAGGGATAGGGTTAGGGTTAGGGGTTAGGGTTAGGGTTCAAGACTAGTACGTCTTGAAATGAACTAATATTGATTTTCACATTTATGTAATTTGGCAGTTTACAGACAAAAACTGCTTTTATTTCATTGATAAAATAATGTTTTAAGCACACAACTGGTTTTTGAAGGTCTTTTTTATGTGGCCCTCTAGAAGGAAGAGGGCCGCTTAAAAAGCCGCAGTGAGCCAGATCTGGCCCACGAGCCTTGAGTTTGACACTTGTGCCTCTGATCATTCCACACATTTTCAGGTGTTGAACCTCATAACCTGGACGAGTGGAAGCTGCTGATCCAGCTCTCTCAGCAGTATTGCCGTGTGGCAAACCCACAGCTGGCCACAGATGTGAATGGGAGCAGCTGGTCCAACGGCTCCACGAACTGCGAAGGACGGATCAACCCGGAGAGTCTGACCCTCCTGCTGGCTCGGACGCTGGGGCCTGACCGAGCCCTGGAGCTGCTGCATGAATGTGGAGTGCAGGTGGTCCTTTCAGCCCACTCCCAGCTGGTGTGTGACCTGCTGAGAGTCGCTGAGAGGAGGCAAAGGTGAGTCAGACTGTCGATAAAACAATGTAGAAAAAACCCCCCACTTTTTTGAAACAATTTTTTCTATTAGAAATACAGAAATAGTCTAGTAAACAAACGTGTATATCCTACTTTGATCCATCTGGTTTTTCCTTGTTTGGTTGAAGCTAAGAGTAGATTTAAATTATTAACTTTTCCCCACTAATTTTAGAAAAGATAATCCTTTACTAGTTCCCCAAGTGGGAATTTCAAGGGTTTTTTAAATATATTTTATCATTTTAAGATATGACATGCAGGTTTTGTGTTGTGATTAGAAGCTAAAACACATTTGAAGTGTCTGTAGTAACAGGTTAGAGCCTTAAAAGGATCTTTTAAGAGTCAAATATGTTTTTTCTTGTTTTTGATTTTCAGGGCGATGATTCAGACCATGCTGGAGCGCTGTGATCGGTTCCTCTGGTCTCAGCATGCCTAAAACCTGATTGGTGCATCAATCCCTAACTTAACAGCTCTGTGATTTCTGTCTACACAAAAAAAAGATACTAATGCTTTAGTTATAAGTGTTGTCTTTTTAACGCCATACCATTGACTATCAGTATTCATGCATTACTTTGCATCATTGTTTCCTGTCTAATATTTCAGACTGTTTTTGCACGCTTGAACATTTATCTATTATATATCTGTGTATTAAAGGCCAAAGAAATTGTCTTCCTCCTCTTGAAAAAAATATACTTGAATTAATTAAATGATCATGTCAAAAGCAGTTTTTATTAGTTGAATAAAATTGTGAAAACAGTTTTATTTTGTTTGTTTTAGAGATTGAATGCTTTTAGAAAATGATTGTGATCAAGCCACGTGAAAGTATCTTGCTTGCATGTGTTAAAGCCACAGCTGCAGAAAATGTTCTCTCCCCCATTAAAATTAATCTACCATAAAAAAATGTTTGTTGTTGCAAAAAGGGAACATGAACAAAGTGAGCAGAATATCAAATATTACTTCTCTGGCTATATTTTATTAATTTTAAGGCAGCTTGTTTTTCTACTCCCAACATTGGAGGATAAGTAATGTGGGTCAAATGTGATCAAATTAATAACAGAGTAATGAAATGAGGTCAGTGACCCATTTGATGCTATCACACACCTGGAGGATCAAAGAGGTGAGTTTTCACGTTTGACTTTTAAAGGCTCCAAATGGGCAAAGTTGCTGAGTGAAGACTCCCATCGTAATTAACTGATATCGTTACGGATTTTCCCTCCTATTTTTTTAATGTCATGTTTTGCTTCCTCGTTATTTCCCAGAATCCCTGCCTCCCTCCTCTTCCCGCCCGTCCACCTGTCTGTGTCATTGGCACGGGAATGATGAGATGAGACTAGGAACGACACAAACCCGATTGTACTAAACATACAGAGAATTTCAAAGATACGCTCTGACATTTTGCAACAGTTCATTTAATTTTTCCCTTTATTTATTGGGATTTTTTGTGATAAACGTGTACAGGAAAGAAAAGGTTACATAGTTTTCAAATGTACTGTGTGCATTTGTTTACTCTCACCCTCATAAAGTTATGGTGACTTGAGAAGTTTGGTAGAATTTATTAGTGAACAAACATCATGGAAAACTTCGAAACAGCAGATGGAGAAAGAAAGTTGTGGAGACGTTTAAAGCAGGATTAGGTGATAAAATATCTCAAGCTTTATGTATGTCATAATCAATACTGAATACTGATATGCAAGATCACTGTAAAAGAATCCACCTCTAAAACACAGGAGACAGTGGTTCAACCAGAAGAGAAACAACCAATTAAGTGTAAGGACGTCAAGAAGACCCCAGAAGAAAATTTCCCCACAACATCAATTTGCATGACTTCAGAATCATCCACTGAAAATGTGGATAAAAAACATGACAGTTCTGTGCTGGAAAAACAAGGTGATCAGGCAGATTGCTTGGAAAAGGAGACCTTTATCAAGGGAAATGTTATCTCTGCTCCTCAACTGGTCACTGAAAATGAATCCAAAACACAGGAGACAGTGGATGAGCTACCGGAGAAAGAGCCATTAACATGTAAGGACAAGAAACATGTACAAAACAATACAATGTCTAACTGCCTGAACCAGACTACATCCGGGTGGAGAAGTTAACTGAGGTCTCTGACAATCAAACTCAGAAAAATGTACCTGAGGTCTCTGACAATCAAATGCCAGAAGCTGTAGGCTACAAAAATCAAAGTTACAACAATTCTCAATCTCCATCCCTTTGCTTAACCCTTATCCAACACAACCACAAAATGTACTTAAACTGATTATTGACCTTTAACAACATGTATATATATTTTTACCATTATCTTTTTCCAAAAGACCATGTAACGTTTGTGGCTCTGAATAAGTTTTATTTCACTGGGTGAAAATGGTTCCTTTGATTGTAAATGTTTCAGACCTGCAGTCTAAAATACACAATCCCATCAAAATACATTAAAGTCTTTGGATGTAAAGTAATTTGGAAAAGCTCCAGGGTTGTTCAGGCTTTTGTAAAGCACTCTGTCAGTGAAACACTGTTTTACTCTAAATTTAATTAAACCATAAAACCTCTGGCTACCTCAGTGTTGCTCTCTGTATTGTTATGAGGGAAAAGTACAGTTCAGGAATTTATTGGAAATGCTAGTTTGACAGAAGGTTTTCATCATGGGCCAGAAGACGGATTAGAAAGGTTTTTGGGTAGTAGGGAGTCCGGCGTTTGATGTTGCCTCGCTGTCACCAGAAGCAGCGATAAGGGGATTCTGCACATACCTGTTATCTCTGCTGCCTGTGTATCCGCGACACTATAACACCCCCTGCCTCCAGGAACGAATAAGAGTGAGGACTGCTGTGATAACAACTCATTTTTCAAGCATTGTTGAGATTTGACGACTTACAGAAAGCCCATAGTGAGTTGCTCTCCTTACTGTTTTTTATCTAACAGCCTCATGCAGTTTGCTTGAGTCACCCACATGTCTCATTTCAGATGTCAGCATCTCTAGTTGGACTTGCTCTTGTCCTGCTCGCCTTTCCGGAGCACGCTGTGATGAGTACACCATTTGGCAACAGCTCAGGTAGGAGTTTTAATTGATTATTTCTAGAAAGAGCTGCACTGACTGCACATTTGTTCTCAGAAACTGCACATTTGGGTTCAGCATACATCCATCAGGCTCTTCAGAGAGCCATTGAGCTGACTGATGCTGCCTATGCCCACACGTCTGAGAGGTAAAACCTCTTGATTATGGGTTAAGATAAATCTGAAAAAGTCTAATAGGAAAATCACATTTTCAGGGTGAAGAAGTCTTATACTGAAGGTGCCCTCAAACCCAGTGACCTACTGGCCCAGTTTAAACAGATTGAAACCAGAACCCGGACTCACATTCGAGCTGCTGAGCTGCTGGACAACACAGTGGAGCTGATCCGAGAGATGGTCTACACCAACACGATGGTGCAGCCCAAGCCGTATGGTACCAAACCCATTTCAAATCAAAGCATCTGAACCTGCAGCTCAGATTATTCAGGATTATATAGTAAATGACCATGTGTAGCATTTACTGTTTAACAGTTGCACATTTTACTATAATTCAGATCTAAATGGAGGTTGAGGGAAATTTTTGTTTTTATAAAATGCTGTTTGCATTTATTTCTTAGAGCTTTTGAGTGAAGGAGACGTGGAGAATCTGCTGCAGATGACCGGTTGCTCTGCTGAGCTGCACACCCTCAGCTGTCAGACAGGCTGCATGTCTGAGCGCTACAGGTCCATCACAGGCGAATGCAACAACAGGTGAGAGTGCGGTCACTGACACGCAAAATCATTCATGCACCTTTAACCTTTTTTATTTACATTTTAACATGTTAAAACTACAAACTTTGAGATAGTTTATTTGGATTTTATGTGATAACATTTATATTTACAGAAAGTAGCGCATAACTGTGAAGTGGAAGAAAACATTTCTTTTCAAAATGTTTTACGGATAAAACATTTTGCACATTTAAATACTGAGAATTTTTTTAATTCCTCTTTGCAAAGCAGCTCAATTTAAACCCAACATATTGATATCTAAAACTGATTTATTGCAGCTCAGGCTGTTTATTAGAGCAGATGAGTCTCTGCCCCAGCCTCTAACAGGGTTTATTGCAGCATTGCCCTGTATTTAGCTTTATCCATGTCTCCTTTGACCTGCTTTCTTGTCAGTGCTGAAGAAAAACATCTCCATTGCTTGATACTGTCACCACGTTGTAGATCAAATCTTTTGAGTGTCAATAGATTCTCCCACCTGAGTTGTGGCTCTGCAGCTTTTCCAGCTTCCCGATTGATGCACTCCTTGTCTTTTTGCTCCGTTTCAGTAGGTGGAGTTGTCTTGGTATATTTGGAGTTGTGCCATTCTCTTTCCATTTCCAGATGATGAATTTAGCCGTATTTTTACGCTGGTCTGTTACATAAAATCCAAATAAATTAGGTTTGTTGTGTTTCCCGTTCAGACAACATCCAAGATGGGGTGCTGCAAACATCCCATATTCCCGCTGGCTGCCTCCAGAATATGAGGATGTGTGGGGGACGCCCAGAGGCTGGGACCCTGAACACACCTACCATAACGTCAGCCTCCCTCCTGTAAGGGCCCCGCTGCAGCTCACGCTCCCCACTACCCCTCTGTTTGCCTCCAACTCCATCAATCTCCATCTTTTTATCATCCAGGTGAGGCTCGTGTCGCAGGAAGTGCTGTTTACTCACAATGATAAAATCTCTGTGGACTCCACTCTGTCCCACCTGCTGGTGGACTGGGGTCAGTGGATAGACCACGACATGGTGCTGACCCCTCAGAGCCCCAGCACATCCGTCTTCAAGACGGGCGCTGACTGCACCCGCAGCTGCAGCCGGGACTCGCCCTGCTTCCCCATTCAGGTGCACTTCACTCACTTTTCTCATTTGTTTCACAAATTCTGATATGATACATTATGTGAGGTTTTAGAGTATGATCACTAAACGTTTTGAATTATGCCTGCTCTGCTTTTGTGCAACAAGGAACTATTTATCTCTCAGTGTGAAGTATCTCCTGAGAGAACTGGGCTAGGAAAAGGAAATCTGTTCCTCTTTTTAAGCAGTAAAGTTCTCCATAACTCATTGGACTCTTTTGCTGTACAATAATTTACAGATGCCTTAAACAAGGACTTGTTCATACTTGTTCAAAGAAAGTGATACTTTATTACCCAGCTGTAAAATATCTGAAATGTATGATATGAATTTTCATTCAGCCTCCTTTACTCTGATACCCCTAAACAAAATCCAGTGCCACCAGAAGTCACTTGAAGAGCAGTCGTTTTGTGTGTAATCCTGCTGTTGTGCAGCAGGATTACACTGCTGCGTTGGAGACCAAGAAGCAAAGCGGATTGGTCAGGGAAGTGCAGCTACATCCACAACTGTGAAAACAAAACTTTGACAGAACATAAGTCAGTTTGAAAAGAAGAATAACAGTGAATTTGAGTATCTAGATGTGTCTGTCACAAAATCCCAATGAAATATATAAAAGGTTTTCTGTGATAAAATGTGAGAAATACTGCATACTTTGGCAAGGCTATTTATTTCACATGAGGCAAAGACAATTTGTTGTGCATATCAAGTAAACTCATCTAATACTAAGAACAGTCAAAGAATAAATAGAGTTATCACTTTTGTTCATTAGACTTCTATCTTACTGCTGTTCTACAGTTTAGATGGCTGTTATATTTATTATGGTTAGAAGTGAATTAACATGGAGCAGATTCCTCTGCAGCATTAAAAGTTATAATTTCCCTCTCAGATCCCGCTATCCGATCCTCGCAGCGGCGTCCAGAGCTGTATGCCCTTCTTCCGTTCTGCTCCCAGCTGTGATAATGGAGTCCTGCCTCCTCGCCAGCGGGAGCAGCTCAACGCCATCACCTCCTTCGTAGACGCCAGCATGGTGTACGGCAGCTCCCCCGGCTTGGCCTCTGCTCTCAGGAACCAGTCGTCTCCTCTGGGCTCCATGGCCCTCAACTCCCGGTACTGGGATGAGGAGTTGCCGTACATGCCGTTCCTGTCCCGGGTGCAGGCTCACCTGGACCCCTGCGGTCCCCGTAACTCCTCCACCGCGGGGGCGTCGAGCAGATCGGCACTCAGGGAGAACACCACTTCATGCTTTCATGCTGGTAAGCAAGCAAATGTTGTGAATTATTCTGCAGACTTGCATGCAGGTAAAACATTTAAAAAATATATATTTTCCAGGGGATTCAAGAGTCAATGAACATCTGGGACTGATTGTGCTGCACACACTCTTTCTGAGAGAGCACAACCGGCTGGTGAAGGAGCTGCACCAGCTCAACCCTCACTGGAGTCCAGAGACCCTCTATCAGGAAGCAAGGAAGATCATCGGAGCCATCCACCAGGTGTCTGCAGCAGGTCCACCTGGACTGGGCGTCTGCACACTTTACATCCAAACATTCAGTTCAGCTAAATAGAACTTAGAGTCACAAATGTTACACAGCCTTTAAAAACGTGTAAGGATCATATCATATTGTATCTTTAATCCAGACACAGAACAAGGTCCATAGTACAAAAGATAAAACAAACAAGATAATAAAAATATTTAAAGAAATAAGATTTAAAAAATAAACAAGGCACATAATATTGTTCACTAAGTCACAAATAAATGATGAGGCCAATCATATTTAAGATACCAATTTCAAAGCGTCAAATTACAAAGTCACATTTTTTTTAAGTTATGTTTAAAATATAATATATACAGTATTTTCTTTAACAACTGAAGGCAACATAGTTAGATTGTGCTATAAAATGGTGCCAAGTGCCTGGAAAAATACATAATACTCCCCTTTAAAACCTGGTTCATCCACATCCAAATCACTCCAAGCCGGTTTCCCTTTTCCAGATCCTAACCTGGGAGCACTACCTGCCACGGGTGCTTGGTGAGAGCGCCATGTCCCAGCTGATGCCCCGGTACCAGAGGTATGATCCAGATGTTGACCCAAGCATCGCCAACACTTTTGCTACGGCGGCGTTCCGTTTTGCTCACGTCACTGTTCAGCCAGTAGTGAACCGTCTGGGTCCAGATTACACCTTTAACCCAGAGTATCCCCCTCTGCCTCTGCATCACTCACTGTTTGCTTCATGGAGGGTCATACAGGAAGGTAACCAAGGTCCTATCTGAAACCATTTTAGTCAAGTTTTAGTGTTTGTATTTCATTCTCTCCTGTTGTTATTGTTTAGGTGGTATCGACCCAGTGCTGCGAGGCATGCTGCTGTCTCCCGCCAAGCTGCAGACTGCAGGTCAGATGATGGTGGAGGAACTCACAGAAAGGCTGTTTCAGGCACAGGGGGGGATGCCTCTGGACCTCGGGGCCCTGAACCTGCAGAGGAGCCGGGACCACGGCCTGCCTGGTAACCAGCTTCCTCAGCTCACAGACACAGAGCATGGCTTCTTTATCGCATTGCTTTGAGACCAAAATTAAGCAAGCAAAAGTTTAGTCAACATTTAAGCTGCTAAGTAGGGAGGATAACTAGTTCCTCACTTGGAAATATGTAGGGATGCACAATATTATCAGCATGTATCTGTATCGGCCGATGTAAGCTGTAAAATTTAATATCAGACATTCTGTCAAAATAACTCACCGATATAAAAGGTGTTGTTTTTATATGACAAACCAGTAAAAATTATGCCTGCAGCACAGCACAACATCAAATTTACACTATTAGAGCGTTGTCATTGTCTTAGAGAGAGAAAATGTCATAAATAAATTTGACATTAAACAAAATGCAAGTTGAAAAGTGTTACATCATTTTCAGCCTTCTTTTTAGCATTTGCTTTTGGTAGCAGGCTAAATTGGCAAAGATAATGTAGTATTTTAATTCCACAGTAGAGAAAGTCATATATTTTCAATAAGTAGGTAGAGGGAAGAAATATCAGTATTGTATGTTATCGATCAAATGAGTTTTAGTATATCAGCAAATCGGATATCGATGAAAAGTCTAATATCATGCATCCCTAATTTTGATTTTGTGGGAAAATTTCATTAGGTATCCACAAATCATGTGTCTCTATTTTGTGTTTGAAATGTATTATTCTCATCTTATGCTCTTCTCATCCATCAGGGTACAGCTCATGGCGCCAGTTCTGTAATCTTTCTGTTCCCAACACGATGTCAGATCTGGCCGAAATTTTGGGGAACTTCACTTTGGCTCATAAATTTGAGCTTTTATACGGAACACCGCACAATATCGATGTTTGGGTCGGGGCCATATCTGAGCCGGCTCTGCCCGGAGGACGAGTGGGACCGCTCCTGTCCTGCCTCCTGACCAGACAGTTCAGAGCACTGAGAGACGGGGACAGGTAGGAGTCAAAAGAGCTTAGAGTGATTATACAGAAAAGTGGAGAGTTTAATCTGTTTTTGTCCGTCCAGGTTCTGGTGGGAGAGAAATGGAGTTTTCACCAGAACCCAGAGGAGACACCTGCACAACGTCTCCCTGTCCCGCATCATTTGTGACAACAGCCACATCAGCCGTGTCCCTGTGGACCCGTTTTCACGCACCGAGAGCCCTGAAGACATGCTGGCCTGTTCCCACCCACTCATCCCCCATCTTGACCTCGGCCCCTGGAAAGAGCCTCACACAGGTGAGGAAGTGGGGAAAAAGAAAATCTGCACTTTTATGGTTATTTTTCTGAAAAACTCTGTCTCCTCCAGATCCCATCTGTGGCCCGATACCCAGGATTCACTCTGGCTACTCTCTGCTCTGCAACTTCACGATCCTTTATCAGTGTCGGGTTGGATTCAGGCTGCTGGGCTCTGCATCCATCAGCTGTGATGCAGAGAGCCAGAAGTGGAGCTCTCCGCCTCCAACGTGTCAAGGTAGAAGAAACATTTCTGCAAATGGTTCATATAACCCAATAAGAATATTTGTGAGGCCTCTTTAACAAAGTTGATACTTTCCTCAAAACCCTGCTGTGTCTAATTCTGTCGTTAGATTACGCCCTCAGATGGGGGATTGAAGTACTACAGGCAGCAAGTGCCAATTTTATTTTTAAGAAGCAGAATTTTATGTATACAAAGTCCAGTTTTGAAATGGATTTCATAGAATAAAATGTAAAATAATGATAGTGTTAAAGAGCAAAATAAATTGAATGTCATTGATTGTTTTACAGAGAAAACGTAACAATAATTTCTATTTGTTACAATACACTCTGTAGGCAGGTTTAATTCATAGCTCAGTGCAAAAGTTCTTTTCGGTAGATTTTTTTATTGTTTATTCAGTACATTAAATACTGAGATAAAAACTGGACTACATATATAGCTTCATTTAGGTTTGAATGTACAGAAAGGAATTTTGATTAGTATCAAAGTACTAATTACAGTGACAGTTTGTATGATGCAAACTGTCCCTGTATAATTTTGTTTTGACACAATGCAATATGTATGTCGTAAAATATAAAAAGTAAAAGTGTTCATCTATTACACCGCTAAATTTTTTTTGTGTAGATATCAATGAGTGTGAGGAGCTGATTTCTTCTTGTCCACAACATCTGGAATGCTTTAACACAGCAGGTTCCTTCGTTTGCTCAGGTCAGTTCAGAACAATGAGAACATGGACATAGTACTGCACATGTTAGGAACATGCGTCTGTTCTAATCCCAAACTGCTGTGATGCAGAGCCCTCCCGCCTGTCTGCTGTCTCCATCGTGGCTGCAGTGATAGTGGTGATGGTTGGTGCAGCCAGCCTGGTGCTGCTCCTGATCTGTTATCGAAGGTGAGCTAGCAAAAATTTAAAAAGATCTCATATAGTTTTTCTCGCAAAGATTTTCAAATATTTTTACAACAAATTACTACATCAACACAAGATAGTGAACACATGTGAAGTGGGTGGAAAAGGATGCATGGTTTTAATTTGAAAGGTGAGGGATGTATTGGGCTTTACTCCGTTACATCTGCAGGATTTATAGCAAAATCAACTTCCCTCAGAAATCACCTAATAAAAAATACAGTCCACCTGTATAGCTACATCTCTACGTACATCAACCTGGACACACTTTAGTCTTGGTGGAGTTGTACATAATGTGCTGCGGGGTTGTTTTTTTCCAAAAGGGGAACCATGTTAGAGCCAAACAGAAATGGATGGTACTATTAAAAAGGGACCCTGGAAGAAAACCTGCTAGCTTGAAATGTCAAAGTTTAGACCTAAATCCAGTTGAGAATTATTTTTCAGTCGCTCTCCATCAAGTTTGGCTGAACATTTTGTAATTTGCAAAACAGAACAGACAAAAATGACTGTTTGAAAGTGCAAAGCAGGCAGAACTCCCCAAAACACTCACAGCTGTAATTGAAGTAAAATGTAACTGCATATAAAAACATGATGAAACCCATTTCCGCTTCAGCAGTGCGTGCTACTTTGGTCTGTGGCATCACAGCGGAATAAAATATGAGTTAATAAAATACAGTTTAAAATATTGTGAACACTTCTGATTTAATGTTAATTAATTTGTTTCTTGCAGATATTTCCCAAAGTCTGAAGAGTTGATCTCTGCTGAATGTAGGCAGGAGAAGAGTTGACCTCTTTTAATCTGTTTTTATATTAATTTGACTACTCTGATGGACAATTTTGTCCCTTTTACAAATAATGTTTTCACTAAGTGTTTGAACAAGTTGTTGTTTAATTGTAAGCCCCTCCCCACATGTGATGTCACGTTTTTTCCCCACGGTTACGACAGCGTCCATTCATAAAACCCCGGGCCAAACTATTCGTACTCGTCTCCGGCGGTTTGTTGTAAACAAGTCATGAAAACAGAAGCCGTTTTAATCCGGAAACTGGAAATCTTACAGGAACGATTGCTCCAAAAACAGATTTCCTAGTCTTAGTGTGACTGAGCCTGCTTACCGCTTACAAACCTGTTGGGAAACCGCGGGCCAGAATGTTTTCCTGTCACGGTGACCGGAGAGAAGAGGCAGCCTGGGACCTCACGGCACCACAAACATGTCTGCCATATTGTCCATGCTTGATTGCCTGCATGCTGTCCAGTCAAGACTGTTTTTATAGTTGACTAATGAGCCAACCAATTCACTTTGACTTTATATGTCATTTTGCATTATTTATTAAACCAATAGAACTTTGGACAAAGGAATAGCTATAATCAAACTGTCAGAGACAGATAGTAACTAGTAACATTTACTTGAGTAACGTTTTGGTAAAAATTGACTTTTGTGAGCAGCTTAACTACACAGCAGCCTTACTCTCGAGTAATATTATGTAGTATCACTACTTAATTTGAAAGGTAAGAGTAAATTTTACTCTTACTTGAGTAAACTTTCTAGATACTCTACCCACTGTGAGTAACCAGATACACACATGTAGTTTGTTAAAGTGAGACCTCTTGTTTCTACACAAGCCTTTCTATTCTAATGTTATTTTTTTATCTACTGAGCAGGTTGTCACTTTTTGAGGTCAAGTAAATATATAGTAAGCACCATATATTGTCACCAGAAGTACTTTTTTTTTTAACCTTCTGTAAGTATTAATGTTATACAGAGAAACTACTTGGAAAAGTGTTTATTCTACTTAAAATTTATTTTTAAAATCATTTGTATCAAATTTTTATGTCTAAATACCAGAATTTGCACAAAACTTTATATATTTGACATCATAAATTTGATGTTACTCAGTACTTGAGCAGCCTTTTTACTAAATACGAGTAATATTCTTGGATGGCTACTTTTTACTCTCCTTGTCAAGTTGTTGACGTGAAACTACACCTTAATGTTTTGATGATGCGATATTTAAACACTCCTTGTAGGTGGAGTAATTAAGGTGGGGTGAAGATTAAGTCACTGTGCTTAAAAGAAGTGAACTGGCAATTACTTGTTGAGATTCTATGTAAACAGTTACACTATGAATCAAGTGTGACCCAGAACAGACATTTTTCTTTTGTATGTTCACAGTACATACATAGTTTCAGTGAGAAATTGTTTTTTAATCAAATTTTATAGTTTTGACAAATTTTCAGGCTTTCTAGACTTTTCTAAACATTTCCAGAGCTTGAGGAAAGTCATTTGCACTTACCTCAAAATATAAAATACTACAGGTTTCCTGTAAATTCATGGTAAATGTTTTTACAGCTTTAGCGTCTAATGAAAATATCTATATAAGAAGCAAACAGGGAGGAAGGACAAAAAAGAAGTGGAGGTAGAAAATAAGAAACAGAACTAGAACAAAAAAAATTAAAAGAATAGAAAGGTGCAGGATGGTTGGGCAAAAGGAAGGAAGGCAAGACATAAAGACAGAAACAAAAGAATAAAGAGCATAAAAAAGGAGGAAGGGAACAAGGATCCAACAAAAGGCAGAAGGAAAAAACGTGGAATAAAGTTACATTAACAATTTAATATTTTCCCACAGTGCATCGCTTAGTTTGCTTATACCTGTGGCCTGCTTTGACAGGCAGTTCTTACAAATGAACCTGAAAGGAAACCAGTGACCCGTTCTGAGTGTTGCAATTAGAGTGAAATAAACAACTCACACAATTAACACACATTTAAGCAACAGTGCTTTATGTTTATTGGAGTGTTTCCATTGTTACTCATCATTACATTGACTTACAAAAAACAATAATTTGGCTAAGAAGCAAATATTGCACAGTAAATGATTCATGTTTTATTCAAAACAAAAGTGGGCTACTATAAGAAATTTACACTCTGAGGTAAATCATTGTCTAATATGGCTATGTAATTTATGGCTTGTTTATTGTACTGTTCATTGAAGAGTGCAAATGTACATTTGAAGCAATGTAATTAACTGTAATAAAGCTCTTATCCTCTGTACAATGTAAAGCTGTGACTGCTGAGAGTAAAGGTGTGATTAATGAGAATATATCTGATTAAATAAAGGAATCACATGGAGCTGCAAGAGGCTGAAGGTGACTAGTTTATGATGTTATTATCATGCAGAGCAGGAAGAGCATGCACACGCGAGAGACTGCGAAGACGTGTTGAATTGTATGTCACCTGAATGCAGGCAGGAGTTGAGCTTTATATTTCTGTGAGAAACAAATGTTGCTGAATTTTTCAAGTAAGAGACAAACTCCGTGGAGTGGTTCTGGTCTGTTAGGTCACTCTATATCAATACATCTATTGAGCTCCAATAAGAAGTTCTGCAGAACATTTCTTTAGAAGATAATATCCTTCCCATTTCCTAATGGAGCCCAAAAGTGGCGATAACAGGGGGAATACCACAGCAATAATCCCATAATTATTTTCAGGTCGTAATCAAACAGGTGGTTTGATTTTCTCATCACATTCCCAAAATGTGGCACATTTCCTGCTTCCCTTCACTAATGATGTACAACCTGGTCCTGAACTGAAATTAGACTTCTCTAACTCTCAGACTTGTGACTAATCAGGACTCAGTCTGGCTGGGAAGTCATTTAGCTCTGGTCCGTCAGGTAGAAACCCAGCTTAGCGACAGCCATCTCTCTACGAAGTCGGATCACCTCCCAGAATATCTGCTCCGCTGAAAGATGACGGAAAAATATGCCATCAGACAAGATCAAAGTTAGCAAAACAAAGCTACAAAACAGATGCTTATGTTTACTTACCATTTTGTCTCACTAAGCCCTGCAGGATGTACCGGATATACGTGAAAAAATTACACACAGCCGTGATCTGGAAAGATAACAAGAAGTATTTAAACTCTGCAGCTCTCCACGGCAGCAACAGAACGATTTCTAACTTAGTTTTGAAAATAACTCGCAGCGGTTACCCGAGCTCGGCTTGATGGAGAGATGTAATAGTAGCTCCCCTTGTCTCCCAGCTTGATGCGATGTTGGCAGACTCGTGACAAGCCGCTCAAAGCACATTTTCTACAAGCAGAAAAATCAGCTGTTAAGACATTTCTGCTCCAACAGTGTCGACAGTCAGTATTTAATAGAGCGTCAAACTCTGCACTTTTTGACCATTTTGTCACTTTGAAACCACAAACTGAAGAATTCGTGGGATTTTACGAGACAGTCAAAACAAAGTGGAGCACAATTGTGAGGTGGTAGAAAAAAAAGACAGTTTTCACAATTTCTGGGCTGCTTTCTACAGCTGCATGTGGCAAACATTAAATGAAACTTCTTGTGTCGTTCTTTCACCAGTGTTTCTCTTCCCGCCACTGTTCCACAAAGGCCAGGTTTGTGACGCATTCAACTGATGTCTTGTTAACAAATTCACACACGCAGTTACTCTGCAGAGTTTCCATGGTCATCTTTGCCTGAACGAGATGTTTAAAGCTCAGGATATTGTTTTACAACCTAAATCTGGTCTGCTGTTTGTTCAATAATGTTCTTGAATGAACCTCTTAACTGAACAGCTGTATTTAATATAATATAATTAAATAATTCAATTGTATTTAAGGGTGTGAGCGTAAAAGGATTGAATCCAAATCCAAGCTACGCTTTTCAGATTTAGAAAAAAAAGCAACCAAAAAAACGTATCTTTTTTTCTTCACTTTTGCTCTGTGCTGGTGTCGCATACAATCCCAATATAATACAATGAAGTTTGATTGTAAAATGACAAAATGTGAAAAAGTTAAAACAGTGCAAATACTTCTCCTGAACAGAGATGAGTTATTTTTAAAATACATTCATAAAAACAATAGCGATAAACTAACAGAAAGTTAGTCACAGAAAGAAAAGGAAATGGTTGTAGATTGCAAAGACATGCAGAGTTTAAAGATTGTATTTTTAACATTTAAATCTGGACGAGAAGACAAGAACACAAGTTAGTGCAAATTATAAAGTTTGACTGATTCCTGAGAGGACTTACGTCTCTACTGAAGCCCTAAATCCACTGGAAAAGACAAAGATTATAGATGAGACAGTGACTATTAGTGTGCCCATGGATCCAACCACTCAACGTTAACAAGAGTGGAAAACTTACAGCTATAGAATCAGAAATCACCAGTGAATGAGCCCAAACCACAAACAGTGATAATGATTTGACCACCAGGTAGTGAAACAGAGGACAGAACGGCAATCGCTACAAACACGCAAACTCACTTAGGACCTCCACACTCTAAAGCCGATGCTTTCACCAGCGGTAAAGCCGACATGGCCACAGGTTCGATGGTCAGGGAGTTGTTTTCCACTGCTCTCTGGACCAGCTGGGACAGCTGTGGAAAACAGGCAGTTAAATATCCACACACATGCACACATTCATGAGAGGAGCAAGGTTTGGCTTCTGCAAAGGAGGCAGTGAGACTCTGACCTCTGATCTCGTGAAGGAGAGACACGGCCCGATGTCTTCGCGGTAAACTCGACTCAGGAAGGCGGAGGATCGGTCCAGACTCGGATGTTCCCTCCACAACAAAAACTCTGCAAACAGAACCGAGTCCATCTGCGGAGAGAAAGCAAACAATCACCAACACAGTCAGTGAACTGACTACTCGAGTCATGAAGCGACAACGTACATTAACCAACCACCTTTAATTGGCAAGTTAGTATGAGATAGAAAAGGTTTACATGAAAGAAGAAATCATTTTATGTTAAAAAAAAATATATATTTGCATGGCAAGATAATAAAAAACACTATTTTTTGCTAATGCATAATTGTGAATTTATTGCAAATTTTCCACACAAAAACTTTAGGTTTAAGTGAGTGCTAACTCCCACCTGTAGGTGGCAGTATTTCTGACGTGATGTCAGAAATACTGTGATCGATATGCGTAGTAGCAAAAATTGAGCCATTTCAGTTCTCTAAAAAAATAAAAATGTGTGTGTCCCATCTGTTTTCTCATTTTTTCATCTTTATTTTCCTCCATATGTAGATTTTGGAAGGGGCTTAGAGAGGGGAAAAATATAGCAAAAAGTTCTTGCAAATATTTCTTACTTACTTCTTTTGATGTACACATAATTTCTTTAGGGCGGGCAGACAAACCAGGCGAGTTTAAGCTTATGGTGTGGCCTACCCAAATCTATTGTGCATCCAGAAGCCAAAAAATGTAAGTGAACTTTTGTAAAAGAAGCTGGTAAAAGGACATTTATTTAACTAATAGCAGGGATTATCTATCTATATATACAGTGCAACTGTATATCCCTTTATAAATTTCAGAAAATGCATTTTAAAGAACAACTTCACCTTTTTGATCAAGTGAAGTTGTATGTTGTCAATCACTGTTTTGATTGTTTAGCCTCATTTTCTGAATATTATGTTACAACACACATTTAATTAATTATTTGCACCACCAATTATATGTTTGAATTTAACGATTTAATAACACCTATATATAAATTGTTTATTAAATACATAATTTAAGCATTTAATTAAACATTTACTTGTTCTATGGTGGATTTAATAAATGTTTTAATGATGTATTTATTTATTTTAGTCCCTTTTGACCATCCCTAATATATTCATTCACAATATGAATTGTAGCCCTGGTAGACCACCCTGTGTTCGTAAGGAAAGTTTTTTAATCGAACAGAATTGATATTGTTTCAAAAACTAAAAATCGAATAGAGATTCTACATTAAATTAAGAATCTGGCTTTGCATTGATTCCAGGAGGACGTTCTCTCAGGTGTCTCTGCACCATAAGTTCCTGAAAGCGTGAAACAGTGTGGAGGGATTTTTAAAAAAAAATTTTTTGCAGCACAGTGGCAGAGTTGGTAGCACTGTTGCCTTGCAGCAAGAAGGTCCTGAGTTTGATTTCTGGTCCGGGGTCTTTCTGCACGGAGTTTGCATGTTCTCCCTGTGCATGCATGGGTTCTCTCTCTGGCTTCCTCCGACAGTCCAAAAACATGACTGTAAATTCCCTAAATTCTCCTCAGCTGTGAGGGCGTGTGTATGTGTGTGGGTGTGTGTGCATGGTTGTTTGTCCTGTCTGTCTCTGTGTTGCTCTGCGACAGACTGGCGACCTGTCCAGGGTGACTCCGCCTCTCCTGACCCCATTAGGGACAAGGGTATTAGAAAATGATGGATGGATGGGCAATCCAGAAGCGTGTCTCCTCTTTAATCATGAGATCCTTCACTGGAATCATATGACCTTCTGACTATTGCTCAATAGCCCTCAGCCTTAGTAGATATTTTTCCAAATTGCTTTCCACACGACTAACATTACATCTGCTCCTTTTTCTAATATTTGCCTCTCGTTTTTAGTCATTGATGTCACAGATCTCTATGATGCTTGTATTAAGCTTTCGCTGACAAAAAACCAAGCGATTGCTATGGTAATGTAACTGTAAGATGTTCAGCCAGTCATTATTAAAATGTTCTGATAATTATTATATTTCATGTCAAAATATGTTTCCTGTGTGTTCTCTTTGTGATCCTTAAGGCTTAAACTTTTAGTGATGCATTTAAAAACCTGAAACTAGAAAAATTACACTCAAACTCATTTTTGCTGTGGGCCAAATCAAGATCTTAAATCAAGATGTGCCAGAATGTATTGATAAAACTTGTTCACAAGCTGTTAAAATGTCAATGAATTCTTAAAATTAAATAATATTATTGAACATCTTTTCAGTCCCTCCAGGATTTTGTGATACTTTATTGTGATTTTTTGCAATAAAAATCAAAGTGTTTGTGGTATTAATTTGGAAATATTTACACTTATTTATGACAGTAAATGTGACTTTTGACTTTATTACTCGTATAGATCTTGGACTATAATCTGACATCAATTAAGGCGGAGGCAGCTGTTTAGTACAAGTAAGAAACTTTTTGACAATTTTTGAGAAAAATCTGCAATAAACTCCCAATTATGTATGTGTGGGGATTTGTTTATTTTGTGTGAATTTCCACTATAGTTTTCAAGAAACTGGAGGGACTGATTGATATAATTTGGCAGTAAATAGATAAAAACTGGATTGATTTGATTAAAAACATAACTTTTAAGCAAGCTTGGTGTTTAAGATCTAAAGGGCCACATTAAAAGCTATGGCGGGCCGGATTTGGCCCACGGGCCTCGAGTTTGACACAGGTGCACGACAGTACAGCGAATGAATGTCTTACAAGCAGTTACCTGTTTGTTATCAGTTCCTATGCCCTCTCTCTGGTCCTGGCCAGCATTTACACTGATTGACTGGCCTGGCAGTAGACAGAGAATCAGAGAGAGGAGAGCAGGAACAGCAGGCTGAGAAAGGAAGAGAAAACCAGCAGCAGACAGGAAGAACAGGTCAGGAAGAGGTTAGTGGCTGCAGAAGGAAAATGAGAAGAGAAAGAGATGGAGTTGACTGAAAAGGAGATGAAGCTAGAGGAAAAAAGGAATGTGCAAGTTCTGGGGAAAAAAAAGTTTCTCCCACTTACCTCTCGCTCCTCTGTAGCCACAGACTGAATGGAAACAGTAGAAGGTTCCGGTTTTCCAGATGAGGTCTGGAAGGCTGCGCCGACGCTGTTGGTGCGGATGTGGCCCGCACCGCGCCTGTAGGAACCCCTGGAGCCCGATGACTGCAGCTGGGGATGCAGCTGCCGGTTGGGTGAGGAAGGCGTGGACGTCAACACCAGAGTTTTGAGCGCAGTCACCTCCGCTTGCAGAACATCAATCTGGGAAGCAAAATCCAGACATAAATGTTCACTAACTGTGTGAAATAGAAGAGTAAAGTGGACAAAAGGCCTTATTTATGACAAGGAAATAAACAATAACGTGGCACACCTTTCCTTGAGCCTCCTTCAGTTGTTTCTCTGCCCCTGCTTGTTTCACATTAGCTTCACGTACCATCTTATGGGCTTCCTGTCGAAATAAAGTCACCACATGAATTAAACAAAACAATGCATTTCTAAATTTTTCCAGCATTTGAAAAATTATGCTGATGACCCTTTTTTTCCCTGAGAAGTTGAGAAGTACTAAGGAAATAAATTCATCCAGATTGAAACGTAAGCATCTGCGCTCATTCCATAACTCCAACAGCGCGGCTCCCAGTCAGCAGCTAGCAGAGTTAAAGTCCACTCAGCAGAAAGCGGCGAACGCTGCTGACCTCAAACAAACTGGCAGTCAGCTCCTCCAGCTCCTGCTCCAGCTGATTCCTGACTTGCGACAGACGTTCGCACTCCTTGTCTTTTAGTTTCAGTTCCTGAGATGCGAAGAAACAAACGACAGAAACACATTTTACTGCGAAGAACATCTGCATGGTCAGCTTTTTCTTCCCACCCATTTTGAACTATATTCAGTATGCCACGCGTGCAAACACCAAGTAGGTTATGATACCCTCTTTGCTGCGTCTAGCTGTTCCCGGAGGATCTCTGACCCCTTCTCTCTGATTTCTTTTTCTTTAATTTCCAGTGAGGAGCTGCGGAGCCGGCAGAGATCGTCGTGCGGTCTGCCTGAGATGGGCCCATCCCGGCTTCCTCCCTCCACTGTGGTCACCGGCTCTGGATCCAGATCTACCAACCTGCAAAAAACACAACATCATAAACTCTTCAGAAAAATACTCACGTAAAAGGGGAATAGAAAACATATGTTGTTGTGTTGAGTACATGTCATAAACGTGTGCAGAAAGAGATTGTGTTATGCTGTTTCAGAAAGATTTTTATTTACCACCTCAACACCTCCAAACATTTGGCATCATTAAATTATTTGAAATACAGAAAACTAACCCTGGTATTCTTATATTTACAGCCGTGGAGTTAAATAATTTGTAGAAACCTTTACTGCTGAAAAAGAGGAACACATTTTCCCTTACTAACCTACTTATGTCAACAGATAATATACAACATTTACTGGGATATCTGGTATAAAGATGTGTAAAAAGCTGTAACATGAATTCAATTTTTCTTGCAGTAGCATATTCTCTCACTGAACTTTGAGCACATTTATTTAGAAGGGGATTATTTAAACAAAACTATTGCCACAATTACTCCTCGGAGTTCATAAAATAATAAACAGAGCTGAAGATTTTAGATGTATACTTTAAGCTGATTGCTGTATTTAATTAGAAAGTCATGACTTCCTGTTTCCCCGAGAAATAACAAAGACGTGATACAGAGGCACAGTTCGCTCAGTTTTTAAAATACGAGAAACACAAAAATAAAACCTTCTTCAAGGTTCTGATTGAAGGAAAGTTTTTTCAGAAAATTTCAAGGTTTTGCTTTAATATGTCTCTATTCAGTGTGATAATATTCTCCTGACCATAAACAACCTACAATACAATCTTGGAGTGTGAGTGCTCTTGTGACAGACGTCTGCTCCTTGTCCTCATCTCACTCTTCTCAGAGTCAACGCTAATAATAAGATCGTTAACACCCATAACTTGTCTTCCTTTCATTGTTGGACTAATGGGTCTTTTATGACGTGATTCTGCTGCAGTAACAGTTTGTACAGTCTGGTATCTTGCATTGCACAGTGTGACAAATCCAGCCTTTATCAAGCTCAAAACGGTTGACTTGTTCTAGTGCTTTAGTTTTTGAAATTTAACAGTTTGAACAGATATGCAATCATCAGAAAATTGGGACAGGAAAAGAAACGTCTGTAGATTCAACCATTAAAGTGTTAATTAAAAAGATTAAAGCAATTAGGACTGTGACAAATAAGACTACATGAGAAATCTGGTTCATCTCACCACCAAGCACAACGATGAAAATGGTAAGAGAGATTATAGAAAAGCTTTAAAAGGTTATATTGGGCCACCTAGTCTTCATTAAAAATTATATATTTTAGGACATTTGTGCATGTCTGACACAAAATGAGTTGTACACGTTTCCCATTGTGATTACATAATTGAACCGATATGTTTAAATATGCATCCCCCATTCCTGTCTATGACATTGGCTGATTGCTGGCGTTTTGATCCAGTAAAATTATTTTTGTTTAATTTGTAAGAAGATGAGTAGAAATTTAAAATTGACAAAAGACAAAGTAGGATGATGATTTTGAGCACCTGTCTACCAAAAACTCAACTGATTTGAGACATTTAAACATGCTTTAATCAAAAATTGTAAGTAGTTTGTACCTCTGTCTGTTTTATTGTTACCTTGCCATGCAGATTTATTAAAAAAAACCCTCTGTAATCTATTCCTAGAACGATTCTAATTCTGAGTTTAATAAGAAAATGTGCATTTTGTAACTTCAATAAATATCACTCATTTTTACTGTGTTTTGGTCTGGGGTTATAATCTATCACGTTTTATAAGAATCAACTGGTCTAAATAGGGATTTAGAGCAAAAATAAATCGAGAATGAAGTGTAATATGAGGTTTTCAGATAATGTACAATTTTTCCATGCAGTGGCAGGCAATAAAAAATAGCTTTTTGTTTGTTACAATTGGAGCAATGATGTTTATGTACAAAGTCCCTATAAAAATAAATGAATTAAATTAAGTGCGAGATTTGGGATTTTTTTTTTTAATACAGAATGACAATTGTCATTTGTGTAGGAAAAAAAAATACACCAACACCATGATTTCCTTGGAGGTCTGAAGTAGGAAGAGCAAGAAAGTGAATCTCAGTTGGTGGCAATGTGAACTGACCTGGAGCAACTTCAGCGTTTACAGCACAGTAACCGTCTTAATTTTTAACCTGAACACATGATTTCATTATGCATGTATCATTTCAGTATTTGGATTTCCTTTGAGCATTTTAAAAAAAATATTCTTTAGATGAAACAGCCTGGATTGATATATAAACCCTTTGAATTTTATGACATGTTTTAGCTTTAATATCTGACATCCTTTCCCCCAACCTCGGACCAGAGAGGAACCACGAACCATAGTTTGGAAAAACTTTGATTTTGCATTCGCAGCCTTTGGATGTCGTGTTTTAGTAATATTTAAATTCCCAGTTTGAGTCGAAGAGTGGATGAATAAGGTTTTTAAGCAGTCTGAGCTAGTTAGCTGTCAATCCCAATTCTTTAATCTTTAATGCTCAGCCTTACCCTGTCAGCGTCCAGGACAGCAGACAAATACCCCCACTGGTGTCCTCACGCGTGTCAGCCTCCCCTTTCCTCCTTTTTTCTCCACTCTTCTCGTTGTTAGACAAATAAACAACCCAACACAGTGAGCTAAGGGTAGCTAGTTTCGCTGAAACTAATCCCAGCCGTTTTAAATCACAGGGGAGGAATGCGGACGCTGACGTCGACAAGAAGAAGAACAGCAGCAGAGAAGGAGCAGGACTCAAAAACAAAAAAGGGAAAGAAAAACAGTATAGCAGTTTGGTTTATAACACGTTCCTGGTGTGCCGTTCAGAATGTCCTATAAAATACTCATTTCCTTAGACAGAAAACAACTTTCTCCTTTTCTTCTGCCCTCCTCTCTGGTCACATGACAGCACCTCCACTCCCAGTTTCCCGTCAGACTCATCCCAGCAGACACAGATACTATCTCAATACAAAACAGTTCTTTAGGCGCAGTTTTAAAGCCCATTTCAAGTCCAGGATATTTATTGTTTAATGCCAAACTTTAATATCAAAGTGAAAACCACAAACATAAAGAAAGAAGTGTCATGCAAGGATTACAGAGACATAAACTGGCTCAAAGACACTTGATCAGTCCCAACTCTATTTGTGTTGGCTTGAGCTAATAAATGGAGGGAATCCTATAGTTGGCACCCCGGGCAAGCATCTCCTTCTGGGGCCCAACACAACAGCATTCAGTAGAAATAAAATCTATTTCAATGTCTAATTTATCAGAAATGTTAACATATAACCAGAAAAGACACAGCCTCTTATGACACTCACTTTCTATTCTACTTTAAAATCACGTTTTATTTCAGAAACTTAGATTCCCACATGTTTTTCCATTGTGCTAAAAAAGCAAGAGATACTGAGGCTGATTCTTCCCTGAGCAAAGTTATTTCTGATTTGAGGCATGATGTCATGTTGGTTTAAAATGTAGGCCAGAATGTTGAACAATGCAAAGCTCTCTACACGTCACTCACTTTGACGCAGCACAATCTCGCTCTGTTGTGGAACAACAACACAATAATAGATGTTTTAGCAGTGTGCACCGCCCAGCTCCTGCTATGTGAAAGCATACCTCTCTCGCTGTACAGCAGGATGTCTTTACAGTGCTACATTTTGCCTAACCTAGTGGCATTTTTTATTTCCACTTACTGAACATCCAAATAACCAACAGAAACTTGAATAACCTTTGGGGTTTTTTTGCCCACCATGTGATGTGCCGCCCTGGGCAGAAAGCCACACTGCCTATATCAAATACTGTCACTGCCATGTTAGCATAGACTTTCAATTTTGGTATTTAAGCAAATAAAAAAATGTTCCCTTCTGCAGATTTGTTGCCACTGTTTGCTCAGAAAGTGACACTTACTGTCCAACAACACAGCCTTCCTCTGCCCTGGACTGGTGTTTGACTGCAGGCACTTTAGATGTCCCAAAGAAAACTGAAGAGGAGTAGACTGCTATTCCGGACTGACCTGCCTTCAGGATTTCATACCCTCGGGTGGATGAGGCTGAAGTCGGTGGAGATGAGGAAATATGGACGCTGTGAATTCCCTCGAAAGCATCCATGTGGTTCTGTCTCTTTCTCAAGCAGTCCAAGTGAGAAGCAGCAAATTATCCTCTGTGAAGAATTGCTTTGGCAAATTGTTGAAATTGAGCTGGATATACCTGATGTCTGTGGTTTTTTTCAGCACTTGACAGAGAAGAAAGTCAAAAACAATACCTTAAAATCCACACAACAGGGTGAAAGACTTTTTTCTTCACAAGTTATGCTAAAGAAATACATTTTCTTTCAGATAATCAGACGTAAGTTAAGCACCACACTTGTAAAATACTCTAAATCTACATGTTTAAAATAGTTTTTTAACTAAAAAAATACAAAGTAAATACTCACCAGCATGATTTCTTGTTGCCAGAGCACACAAATCTGCAAAAACAGCCCTTTTCTGCTTAGTTAATCCTGTGAGTTTAGTTCACTAAACTCTCCGCACGTCGCCCTGATCTGAGTCTCCTGGTTTGGCAGGAAGGGTTAATCACTAACCTCTGCTGACCAGTAACAACTCAGCTGTACACATTTCTTCCAGCTGAGGGGGTCGAACATAGTTTTCACCTGAAGGCTCAAAACCGCTTCAGTCAAACAAACCAAGTGTTCTTTCAGAGATAATGATATGTTCAGACAGGCTTTTTTTAGTATAGTAAAATTAATATGTGTGTGTATGAATTAACAACTTTAATATGTGATATGCTCCTCAGTGTCAGATCACAGCACTCAACATTCATGTCTATTTGTGGCAGCAGTGCGGTGCTCAGATTTGCTCAGATTAGCAGGATCTGGCCTCACAATGCAGCTTTGTTGCACAGACAGATTAACACATCAAGTGACCGGAGGTGTGGGAGAGCCTTGCTTACTTTTTCCTTTCCTTCTTTCCCGTTTCCAACATTGTCCCTGGGCTCTGCCTTCCCACATCTCGAGCAACAACAAGTAGGATGGCCAGGTGTTTTTTTTTTCATATTGGTGAGTGCATCAGTCAGTTCTGAGCGTTAAATAGTAAAACTTTGAAAGGTGATCTTTAAAAGGCAACTTCGTGGTGTGTTTTAGCAGACTAATTTGAAAAACATTACTGTAAATAAAATCACTTATTTAATGATAGGCTGACTAAATAAAATGTGTCTCAGCTCACAATGCAGGTAAATCTTTAGAATAATAAAATGTCATATGTATTATAAAACTAATCCCTCTGTTTGTTTTTGTAGATTTGTTTCCAGGTTGGGCTTATGAGTTCCAGTTCAAACACTGAAGTTGAACTCAAGCAAAGCCCAAAAAACAAAGACGCTCCATCAGGTTCTCTCATGTTAGTCCACATTCTGCCTACAGATTGGTCTAGAAGAAGCAGTGAAAAGCAGCAATGACAGTGACATACTCTCGAAGAGTTGCTGATGCAGGTTTGGGGACCTTTTTTCACCTGCTCCTGCGATGGAAAGGCAGCATCTACAAACTGCTGTACAGAGAGCTCATCATCTTCACTGTACTCTATTACTTCTTCAGCGTTGTTTACAGGTAATCATAGGAGTCGATTAATCATTTAAAACCTTCATTAAAAACAAAATGTAGTAGGATTCTGCATAAGTACAGATAAAAGCTCTAATAATGATGTATGGTGCTTGTTATGATACATGTTACTACAATCTGATGGATTCTGCATCATTATTAAGTATCTAAGAAAATCAGGCGTTTCCTCTCACATTGACAGCAGCAGTTGGGTTTTTTTAATCCATTTTAGAAACAGATTTAGCTGTTTTTATTTTTTTAATGCAGATGTGCTACCTTAAAATATATTACTGTGTATGAATTAATAGCAATATAATCAATTAACTATTTTGATTACATGAGCTATAAAAATTCCCTCTGAAGAATGAATTTGTTACCTAGCCCACTTAGTGATTACATCAATTTGTGGAAAAAGCAAAGCAGATTTTGAATATTTCTCTTAATTACTCAAGCATAAAAACAATACATAGTATGTAGTATATCAGCATAATCAATGATTATATTGATTATTAATCACTCCAATTATTTATTCAATTAAAGAAATAGAAAGCAAACACAAATTCTATCATTTACATTTACACGGTAAATGGAGGATTTCCTAAATAAAAACTAATGTTGTGCTGGTCAGCCACAATAAAAATAAAACTACAAACACAACAAAGAAATAACTTCCTAGATAAAATACCACCTTTAGCCTGAAGCTGTTTCACAGTCAAGGTTTCCAATATGTAATCATCAAATAAAAATGCAAATGTATTTTTAGTTGGACAAAAAATATTGAGAATTAACTTATCAGTTGTTCTAAATTTGTAAATAGACAGCCTAAGAAGAAGTGACATGTATTTCTGTTTCAAAGAATTAAAAGCATTTTAGTATTAAACAAAGATAACTACAAAGTACAAAACTGATTTTATTTTTTAGGGGGACAAACAAATCTGGCCCAACATGAAAAATGACGGAGAGAAAATCTGGCCAAAAAGAACAAGAGGGTCAATGTCACATTTCTGTGACCAGAAATCCAATTCTGGTAACAGAACGCCTTACAGGCATTGGAGTGACCTAATCAAAGTCTGGACTTATATGAAATTGAGATCCTGTAACTGTAAACATTATGTTGATGCTCAAAAACACACCAATGTGGCTCAAATAAGACTATTTTCCACAGAAGAGTGGGTCAAAATTATTCCATAACATAAAAGCGAGTTGCCTTTATGTTATGGAAGAATTAATACAATAATTAAACCTCTTATTGTTTAAGGGGTAATTAGTTTTGGTATTTGGAAGGATTGTTTGGGACAAGTTTTTTCATGTGGAAAATAAAATCATCTCTTTGAAATAGTTTGTTTTTTGGCTTTTATCTTTGACTTACAAAATTGTTAGAAATGTAGAAATGTACATATTAGAAAAAAACAAGTCTGTAAAGGGGTAAATGCAGATCCACAGGATTGTACTTTGACACATATTTACAGAAATTCAGTCAAAACTTCTTTTAGCAAAACACTTCAGGGTTACGGCAAAAACATCAGTCAAGGATACTTTGAAGGTCCTCTGGGTGAACAGTCCCTGCAGGTTTAAGGATTAAGAAGCCATGAACCGGCCTGAACGTAAATCGAGTGAATATCTTTTCTAAGCTTTAATAGTCAGTCATTTAATAAGCTGGTTAAAACATTGTTCTGAACAACTGAGGGCAGTTAATAGTTTTATTATTAATCATAAAGCTTAGACAACACTCAATATTAGGTAAAGTTTCAAATGTGAGAAATGTTCTGGCGTACATTTCTGAAAACATTCCTGACACAAAATAGGAGGATTATGTAGAGAAAAAAGCTTGTTTGTGACCACTTGCTATGTTGCTACTTGTGCAAATCTCTTCAAAGGAAAATTATGTTTGACAGAAGCAGTAAGCCCCTTACGAGAGTTTCAGCGCACAAACTGAGAACCACTGACAAGAAACTGAAATTACATTTGAAAAGATATTTTGCAGGACTGTTCACATCAAAACAGGTCATGGGTTCAAATCCTAGTTAAGGATTTTCTATGTGGAGTGGGCATATTCTCCCTTTGCATGGGTGTATTCTCTCCACAGTCCAAAAACACACATGTTGGGGTAACTGGTGTGTTACTGCTTATGAATGAACTTTGTTTTTATTCACCAGGTTTCTACTAAGCAGTGAGCAGAAAAGGTTGTTTGAGAAGCTGTCAATATATTGTGATCGCTACGCAGAACTCATCCCTGTGTCGTTTGTGTTGGGTGAGTTGGTTTTGGTGGTTTTAAAGGTGAATTGTTGTGCTTTCTTGAACAGGTTAGGATAGTTATATATGCTACACAAAACATGTTCATCACACTTTTTTGCATAAAATCTTTTTGCAAAATGATTGAGCAGACTAAATGAGATTTTAGTCTGCTCAGTTCTGCTTACTTTTGAACTCCTTTCGGAATGAGGATTTCTAGAACCTCTTGCCACTTCAAATCCAAATAAGCTAATGTTGGCCACGTCCTGCAACTCAATGTTTGCACTCGCACATAAAAAAATGGCTGCAAACAGATGTGCAATTATACAACTGTACATCTTTGAAATGTAGAAATAGAGCATCTTGCACAACCAACAAGAATGCAGCAATTGGTTTCCGGAAGGTAAGTCATTAACAAAGCACTTGTCTTTTCCAGCAGCCATTGTACAGTTCATAAAGCAGTAAAACCAGCTGACCAAATGTGCTCCAGCTCCACTTGTAGGTAGATAGGCTGGTCTTCGCTGGTGTTGCTATTGTAGGTGAAGGGCAGTGACATTACATTTGGAAGGTTTTTAAAACAGCTCATGTTCCAGACACCAAAAAATATTAACTTATTGCCAAAAAGTGTTTTTCACATGCTAGGTTTGTTTTTAGAAGTAAGAGATCCAAATGGAAGTGCATAAAAATGCAAAATGTGAATTTTGCATCATACAGCCCCTTTAAGTCAAGCACAAATTCTTGAAACTGTGATTCATATCTGATGTTCATTTTTTTTTGTTTTTAAATAACAGGTTTCTATGTGACTCTGGTTGTTTCCCGTTGGTGGGGTCAGTTTGAGAACATACCCTGGCCAGACCGCTTGGCAGCACTAGTAGGAGGCCATGTCCGTGGGACAGATGACACTGCAAGGCTGACCCGAAGAACACTAATGCGCTACGTCAACCTCTCAGGAGTTCTGATCTACCGCTCTGTCAGTACTGCCGTCTACAAGAGGTTTCCAACCACTGAGCATTTGGTGCAGGCAGGTACGGCATGGCAATGAAATCCAATAGGCTTACAAATGAAAAACATCCAACGGGTCTTGAAAGGATCTTGGTGTATACTTTTATACCAACAGCCCTGTGGTATAAAATAACACCTTCATCTCTATGATATGTTTCTTCCTTCCAGGTTTGATGACCTCAGAGGAACTGAGGCACCTGGAGGATCTACCTTCCCCCCACAACAAGTTCTGGGTGCCCTGTACATGGTTCGTTAACTTGGCTTTGAGAGCACGGACGGAGGGTCGCATCAACAATGATGTGGCTCTCACAGCCATTCTCACTGTAGGTCTTTGTTTTACATCAGCCTGTTGGCTAGACATGAATTAACTTATAAACATCCTTCATTTTACCCGGACCATTTTTTGTTTTTTTTCCGTTCAGGAGCTGAACAGCCTGAGGGCAAAGTGTATGAAGTTGTACGGTTATGATTGGATTAGCCTGCCTCTCGTCTACACACAGGTTGGGGGGATTTATTTTCTACAATGGGGATCTCAATAACAGCAGTAGCAGTTAAACAAATGACTGATGCCTTTGAATTAGGTGGCAACAGTTGCGGTCTACAGCTTCTTTCTGGCTTGTCTGATCGGCCGACAATTCCTGGATCCTGCGCAGGGATATCCGGGACATGATGTGGATTTCTACCTGCCGGTTTTTACCCTGCTGCAGTTTTTTTTCTATGTTGGCTGGCTGAAGGTGAGACAAAGTTAAAAGATTATCATCACTTCTGACTTTTAGCTTTCAATAACATGATCTATTGTTTTGATGGTCTCAGGTGGCGGAGCAACTCATAAACCCTTTTGGTGAAGATGATGATGACTTTGAAACAAACTGGCTAGTTGATCGAAACCTGCAGGTACAAACTATTTCCCAGCTGTATTTTAAATTTAACAGACAGCGGCTGTTGTGTTTGACTTGTGGAGGTTTCCATTATGTCTCAGGTGTCTCTTTTGTCCGTGGATGAGATGTATGACAGCCTGCCACTGGTTGAGAGGGACATGTACTGGAATGAGTCGGAGCCCCAGCCTCCTTACACTCCTGCCAGTGCTGAACACCGTAAACCCTCCTTCATGGGTTCGGCTCTAGATATCAGGTAAACTAATGTGTTTATTACCTGAAAAACAATCAAAGAATACTTTACACCTGGGTAATTATCCACTTGATGCCCTCTAGTGTTCCTAAGGAGGAGATGGAGTTCCAGTCCAACTTGGAACAAATCAAAGAACATGAAGAAGCCAACTATACCACTCCACTACTTGGAGGGTTGGGCCGTCTTTTGGGCGTCCAGTCCCCAAACTTTCCTCGCTCATCCCGGGTTCCTCTGCTTCGCCGCCGCCCTGGAGCTCCACTGAACCGCTTCCCTCTTTACTTGCACCCAGAAGCACCATCGACCCCTACTCAAGCCCGCTACCCTTTGAACCAGGACCAGGATCCGGACTATGCTTTCTCCACTGTTCCCATGTATGAAAGGCCAGGATTTTACAGCTGCCCCCAAACACCAATTCACTGTGTGCCCCCGGCAGTGCCTCGCCCTCGGCATCCCCGGCGGACCCAAAACGATTGGGATCGCAGCTGCAGCTCCATGGCCCCTCCCACAGTGGGCTCCCAGTTACTGGCTCCTGACACACCCAACCATCTTCCACCACCTCCATCCTCTGCATTTCCCTGGCTCAGTGGGGAGGGAGATTCACAGAGTGGACCAGCATTCTCCTTCCCCGACCCAGCACCGGAACTCTGCCCAATATCTAAACTCAGACCAGGACATGGCCTACTGTCCCGACGCCCGCCTCCCCCTCGCCTCACTTTAGAAACCCTCCCAGCTGCTGAAAGCCAGCCAGGACTCCTGAGTGCTCGGGCAACGGGAGGTGGAAGTGAAAGAGTGTTCTCATTCACTCCCCCCTCTCACACAGCGGCACCAAATCCTTGTAATCCCAACAGTAGCTCCGGCAGCATTAATGCAACAAGCACCAACAGCGCTGCCACAACAGGAAGTCTTTGCAATGGAACAAGCCACAGTGGTTTTAGCAACCATGGAAACTTCACCTCAAATCCGAGGATGAGCAATGGGAGCGGAAGTGCTGGGTCGAGTACCAACATGAACACAGTTTCTACATCTGCACCTTCACAAGAAGCGAGTCAGCAAAACTCAGCCAATGATTCGGGAATCTCATTGACTGAGGGGGATCTGCTGGGAGTTCTGGTGGACGGTGAGATGAATAAGGAAGAGAAAGGGAGCAGGACTGAGGAAAAAACTAACTAATTTGAAACCTTTTATATATTTGATTCTATGTTCAATCAATGAAATAACAAGAAACATCGTGATAAAAAGGAATTAGCTCTTTGTGACTCTTGTTGAATTAGTTTGATGACAAGAGATGTCTTAAAGCCAGCACCCAGTCATGCTGAACATTAAAGTACCTTATTACATATCTAATATGAAATCAATATGTATGACACATTGCTGGATTATGTCAAACTCACATCTGGAAATTAAGGACTTTGTGTTAAAGCCTATTTCCTGAATTAGCTCAGAATTGACCTACTTCTTATGCAAAAATCCCCTTAAATGAACTGACACTGAGCCAGTAAGAAATTTCAGAAACTTGTACACTTCTGCTGAAAACCAAGCTTAACTGTTTATATCCCAGTTCTTAGCTTTGTGTCCATCTGTATGCTATTAAATTATATATTAAATAACATGCTGTGATACTTTTATCATTGTTTATTTAAATAAAAATAAACCCCACAAATGATTTGAATATTATTGCTTTATTTTCATAAGCGTTTGGTACGTACAAGAATATTCAATGTTGTAAAGCAACTACAGAATACTGAACTCAAACTTTAAAAGTTATGAAGAAACTGACCAAACATTATAACAACAAAACAATGTTTTTCAATAATGAACAAAGTTTGGAAAATATATGATGTAATGGATATCCATCACTTTAAATAATAAAAAAGATCAATTTAGAAAGAAAAATATAATCCTTACTATTTTCACTATCTATACTGAGTACAAGTGTATGGCTTTGTTTCTAAGACTGTAATTCAGTTCAAAGTACAGGTTATGGCTATAATGCTAATGAAAGAAACCAATGCTTCATCGGTTATAAGCAAAACAATTTTACAGTTGGAAAATATGAATATCTTTTAGCAAGTTCTCCTTCACACTGGTCTGAGACCGCACCACAACCTCAAGAGTCAGCGGTCCCTATAATGCATGATGCAGCTTAGCAATGTTTCTCCAGACATCCTGGTGGTAGGACATTATTTACAAATTCTACCGGAAAGAGCCTGGAAGCAGCATTGCTGCTCCCAAAAAAATAAATCTGCATGACACTTGTGCATTTTGCCCTGAAGATTTTTTATGTGTTGTGCCCCTTATGGAGTATGAATCCTGGCGTTTTAGAAGCAAATAAACTGCAAATATAGACAAGGAGGTTGTTGAACGTTCATGTCCAGAATGAATGGAATGAATTTGCATTGATGTCTAACAGCAGCCGTGGTTTTGTATTTAGATCTGGAGGGCGGTGAGAAGGATGAGAAAGCTTTCTGAAATAATTTTACAATAAAAACAGCACAACTCTAAAAATAAACTGAAACAGTGATTATCAAAAAGCCCATCTTGAGGACGTTCTGTGTGGATCCTGCACTTGCAAAGTATCTCAGATAAAAATAATTACACTGGTTCACTGAGTTCAGGACAGAGAACCCTTCAAGTGCATCCTCTTGTGCTGTCAGAAAGCTGACGAAGATAAAGTTTGTTCCTCTACATTAAGGCTGAAACTAATGATTTAGGACCAGAAACCGCTTATAATTACAGGTAAATTCTGCAGATTATGAAGGAAAACCCTAGTGTAGTGGTATTCCCTGTGGCAACTCCATTGCAGTAGGATAGCCAATAATGGAGCAAGAACAAATACAGCTCTGGAAAAAATTAAGAGCCTACTGCAATGAGCCCCATTGAAAACCTCATGGTTATTCCACCAAATATTGATTTCTAAACTCTTCCTGAGTTAAAATATTGGTATTGTTGTTTCTAAATGAATATGAACTTGTTTTCTTTGCATTATTTGAGGTCTGAAAGCACTGCATCTTTTTCATGATTTTGACCATTTCTCATTTTCTGCAAATAAATACTAAATTTTTGGTTGGAATTTCTGAGAAATGTTGTCAGTAGTTCATAGAATAAAACAACAATGTTCATTTTACTCAAACATATACCTATAAAGAGTAAAATCAGAGAAACTGCTCATTTTAAGTGGTTTCTTATTTTTTTCTGGAGTAGTATATGTGCCTAGTACTAACAAGGCATTGCTTGCCTCCTCGCTACAATGAGGTTTTCGATGATTCAAATGGTTTTGTAAATTCTGGAGAACGTAGGGTGGTCTTAATCCAGCTGTGAAGGTGAACTTTTCCCATCATACAACCACTGATAAATATTACTTTGGCATGGTCTAAACTCCAAACACATATTTATCTAAATATTGCCACAGAAGGTTGATGCATAAATAACTATAATGCCACATGAAATGATATTTTGAGAAGTTTTGCATGACCTTTAACACAGAATGCTTCCCCAGAGGTGAAGATGGATGATGATTTGCTACTCAGTTTAACTGGCTTCCATTCCCATGGTGTGCTTGTCAAAGAGGTACTCGGCCATCCCATTCTGAGGAGCGCCCATGCGACGCAGGTTTGAGATCCAGTCTGCCAGCTGTTTGATGGATTTAACCTGCTCATCCAGAAAATGTGTTTCTACAAAGTCACACATCTGTATAGGAAGACAAAAGACATTGTATTGGAAAAATGTCAGATCACAAGGAGAGATCTGAAACTGCTTGTTTGGCTGCTTGGCTGTTTCTCACATGAGGATCATTGTGTTCGGCTGCCATTTTCTGCAGGTCCAGCAGGGATTGGTTTACACTTTTCTCTAGCTGCAAAGCACACTCCAAGGCCTCCAGGCCGCTCCCCCACTCGTCTCTATCGGGTTTCTAACACACAAATAATTGACTCGAATTATTTGAGTCAATTATTCAATGACTCAAAATCGTGTACATATTCAAGAGGACTGTTTTCAACACACAAAAGTGCACCACTGGTTGTGAAATTAGGTTTTCACATTCTAAAAATTACCCAACTGCTGACAAGAACAATTTATTTCCATTGATTAGTAAAAGTATCTTTGCATACCTTAATGTCCTGCAAGAAAATTCTGCCTCCACGCTTGTTCTGCAGACCCATCAGCTTCTCTGCATGCTCACGCTCCTCTTTCGACTGGGCATTGAAGAATTTTGCAAAATTTTCTAGGGATTTATCATCCCTGTCAAAATAGTATGCCTTAAAGAAAAGAGAAAACCGGGTAATAAAGAAGCAACACATTTTCCACTAAATTATAAAATAATACACAACAAAAGTGGCTTTTAAGTGTTTCTCACCATTGAGAGATAAACATAGGAGGCATACAGCTCCAAGTTGATCTGTCTGTTGATTGCAGCCTCGCAATCCTGGTGGAAGTTTTGTCGGATTTGGGAAGTCATTTCTATCAATGTTACAACAATGAATGAGAAAATACCGTTAACGTGTCTGCAGGTCAAATCCAATACAAAATACACCAGGATACAATAAGAAAAAAATTAACAGGGTTTCCTTTTGAGATGTCATCCAACATTTAAGGGACTAATCTGAAGAAAAAGGTCACTTGTCAGTACTGGTGGCGCACACAAACAAATCTCACACAGACAGACCATAACATTGTTTGCATTGTGGTAGAAGCAGTCTGCATGCAAAATTATTTACAGCCCATGAACTTTGTCACTTTATAACCACAACCGTCAAATTATTCCACTGAGATTTTATGTTGCAATGCAACTCAAAGTAGAGCCTGATTGCAAAGTAAGAAAAAAATGTTTTACATGACAAGTGTGGCATGGATTTACATTCACTCCCAGAACCTCTTTGTAGAACAATTTTTCTCTGTCATCATCGCTGTAAAGTCTTTGGGAGTATGTATCAGCTTTGCATATTTAGAGCCATTTCTTTTTGCAAAATAACTCAAGCTAAAGACTGAACAAAAAGCACAGAACATCAGTTTTCAAATCTAACAAAACTTGTTCAACGCATAAATATGTGTTGATACAAACTTATACATGGTGGTTCTGGTTGTACTTTTGGTTTTACTGTCTTGCTTATTCAAAGCCTCTATGGTGTTTTCAAATAACTTCGCCTTAAAAGTTCTCCACAATTTAATCCCCGTCTGTTGTGATGATGCTGTTTGTACACATATAATCTGCAACAAACCTTTTGAGGCCTTTGCAAAGCAGCGGGTTTTATATTTGATTAAATTGAGCACAGGTGAGCTCAATATTCTAATTAGGTAGCATTTATAACAGTCTGTTGGACGGTATTTTATTAAGAGGTAGCAGATGATAGAGGTATAAATGCACCACGAAACCTTTACCTTCTACTTCGCCTTAAAGCTCTACTTTTTATTACCCCGTCTTTTAAAATCCCAATATAATACAATAACACTTGTGGTTTTAACAGTCACTTCACTGCAAATTTAGATCCGTATTGATCCACGCATGGCCTGCATCTGTTAATATTCCGCTTATCAACTATAAATAAACCTTTATGGGATGGTTTCTATCTTAAACTTGGAGCTGGTAAACCATTAATTTCAAATCATGTTCATAAATCTCACAGAAAAGCCCAGCATTAACTTATGCTAGCTAAATAATGCGAAGCTAACCCGCTATAAGCTGTTAATAGGAGCATAAACCTACCCGTTTCAAATATTTTCAACTCTCCTTTTCACTTTAGTAATAACTACTGGCTGTATTGCAGTTCAATATGTTTAATATTAAAGGTTTAAGAGATACACGCCACCTGAATGTTACTCAAAGTCACCGCACCGCTTAGCAGAGGCGCCCACCATGTAAACACGTCAGGAGGTGGAGTGTGTTGCATTCATGACAGTAGGAACTAAGCAACACTAGGTTGCAATCCCTTATCATCGTTCACTCCCATTATTATCGCTCTTTACTAGACATTAACGAATTATATGCATTTTAGTCGACAGAGCCCGCCAGCGACATGTGGCAAAATAGTGTTTAAAAACAAACTAATCAAACAGGGTCACGTGTGCGTTTTCCGAGGTGACTGGAAAGCAGCACTAAGTTAATTCAGCGCTGTTTTCCCCTTTATGCGCAGTGGTTGAAACTTTGCAGAATAACGTAAAATGTCAAAATGTTCTTATTTTGAGATGAAGACGCCACCAAAACCAGTCAAAAATAATTTCCACATCTATAAATAGTATAGCGATTGCAGCCTTTTGGTTGAAGTTGTACAAACAAGACAAGTAAATTTAACATATTACTTCAGCATAAAGTTTGCTATAAGAAAATATTAAAAGAAAAACACACCAGGCACTATAATCTCAAGATATTTATGGTGAGATTAGTAAGATCTCACCAGCCTACATCAAGGTGTGCATAATTAGGCAGCTTCTTTTCCTCAGGCAAAATGGGCCAAAAAAAAAAAAGAAAAAAACATTGATTTAAGTGACTAAAGTCCAAAACTGTAAAAAAAAAACAAAAGTCCTGCAGCACATGATCACAGAACTATCAAACATTTTGCTGCAAATAGTAAACAGGGTCACAAGACAAAAAAAAAAAGTTAATTAACCACCAAAGATTTGAGAAGAATCAAATGTGATCAGATGCTTGCAAGGTGAAGGCAGAGTTCTGGTGTGGGCTGGTGTTATTACAGATGAGCTAGTTGGACTTTTTCAGGTTGAAAATCAACTCCCAAACCTGCTGGTAGTTTTTAGAAGACACTTTCTTCTTTCTTCAAGCAGTGGTGCAGGAAAAAAAGTCTACATCTTTCTAGAAAACCATAATTTTTATGCCAGGCAATGTTCCATAGCATCCATCAAAGTATTCCACTATGTAATTTTTCACAGACCACCAACTTTGGTGGGTTTTCAGATACGTCAAGGCCTCTAAAAAGCCAATTAATTTGATGGAAGAATCATAGCAGCGTGACTACAATAGGCCTTTGCAGCGATTTCACTGCTTGGGCCTAAACATGCAACCAGGCAAAATAACTTTCCACATTCTCAGTACTGTATGTTGTTTTTTTTCCTACATTACTAACTCAAACTAGCTCTAAATCATGTTTTCTTACTATTAGAAAACCTCTAAAAAAAAAAAAAATTACAATGGAAAAACTTTATTTGATACAGATTTAAAACAATTTTAATACAGCAGCAAACGCCACACTGTTTTCACTTAAAAGGTCTCACTTCCCTCCAGTTGGAGGAGAGTGCCACACTGCAGAGCTGGTGCGTTTAAAGAAACGTGGTTTGCTTTTGTAAAATATGTTCTCCAGTCTGAGTGGCTCAATGGGCCCAAAGATGGAGTCCACATCAATAGGGTTGAAGTACTGCTTCCCCATTAGCTGCTTCAGATTGGCACCTGGAAAAGTAAAAATAGTTTGACAGTTTTGAAATGGCATATAAGCATTATGTGCAGAAGAACATGCACAAACTAATATTTAGAAAGCCCTACACTGGTGGGGTTGCAAAAATCAACCAAGAACCCCAGACAAAAAATGGGGTTCTTGCTTTTAAATTTTGCAATATAAATAATCTAACTGCTTATACACACCTTCGGCCCAAGAGGGAATGGGTTTTCTCGGGGCAGATTCATCATCTGTTGAATCATCGCTGTTCTGGTCCATTCCGTAATCCTCTGGATTTTTTGAAATAGTCAGCGTCTTATTTCCACCGTCAGGAGTGATGGCGTACGACTGAACTGACATTTCCTGCAGGGAGAAAGTGGAAAGCACACAATGAGGCTTGATGATGAAAAGTAGAAGTTACAAAGTAGAAGCTTTTAGAAAACCTGTGTCAAAAACGTTTAAAAAATAAAAATACCTGCAAGTCCACAGTAACATTTAGACCACCCTTCCCTGCTGGCGTTGTCATTACAGAGTACTGGGAGAATGAAAAAAAGAAAACAAACCACAAAATAAAGACAACAGTAGGTCAGGGAAAAAATACATGCAAGTTGCATGAAAACTGACAGCATAAACTGAGTTAAAAGAAAAACAAAACAGAACTTTGTATACAAGTTCTTAGCTTGTAATCACTGAATGAGTGAATGCAAGCTCTAAATTTGAGTGATGCTTACCTCAAGGTCAACTGTTTTATTCAGCAACTTCTTTAATGCAATTGAGAGGAGAGAAAAAAAATGTTGAGTTTGTAAGATCAGACAATAACAAAACACATAAATGCACAAAAAACATCTCTATTTAAGGATTTTTGCATCACAAAAACATAATTTAGAAGGATTTTCCACCAGATTTTTGCCCGTCAGCTTACTTGTGCCTCAGCAGCAGCAGCTTCTCTCCGTTTCGCTTCTTCCCTCTCTTTCAGAGCTTTCTCTTTTGCAGCCAGCCTCTGCTGCTCCTCCTAAAATAATTTTCATGAGTGTCAAATATTTCCAGTGCACAAAAAAGAAAGTATTTTTCCTACTGCCGAAATTCGAATGCTGATAGTCCAGTCTTCACAATAAAATCATTTTTTGATTTGGCCTGAAAGCATCACAGCACAGACGAAAACATTTCTTACCAGTTTCCTTTTGTCTTCCAATGCTTTCCTTCGCTCCTCCAGCTCTCTCTTTTCTTTTTCCCTGGCTGCTCGCTCTACCTCACGCTGTAAAGCAAGAGCCTTTTCTTTTTCTACCCGTTCTCTGCACACACACATTAAAAAAGCAATTATTACAACGTGGCATCGCTAAAATAACTTAGGTAAATGCAACGTACATCTTGACCTGTTTGCTCTTTGGCGAGTGCCATTAAAATATGTTGGAAAGAAGGGGAGGGGAAAAAAATGTAATAAATAGATGGCATCATCCCAGCCTCTCTCTGTGATGGTGCCGTCTTACTTACTGTGATAACTGTCGCAGTGATGAACTAACTGCATGATAAGTTAAAATTAGCTCCAATTTCTATTCTGATTAATATTTTTTGAAGAACAATTTTGTTTACAGGATATTTAGAATATCTTCTAGTTCCACTGTTAAAAAGTTCTCTACAAAATTAAAGTTTATTGGTCTTTTGAGAAGGTAAACCTGGATTATTATGTCAACATGAGTGTATCATTTTAAAATGGCCTCTAAACAACAATATTATCGTTTATCACAATTTATCATGCAGCAAAATTTGTTATTGCCTATCCCAGAGCGAAATTGAAATTTCACATCTTTTATTTTACCAATTACATACTTTAGTATTTTTTTTCCTGAACGAATACCAATAATTGCAGTCACTCATTTCTAACAGACCTTTCAGCAGCAGCTTGCCGTTCCCGCTCCAGTTCTTGCTCCCTCTGGCGCTCCAGAGCTTTGCGAGCTTGCTGTTCCTCCTCCTCCGCTTTCTTTTTGGCGGCCAGCTCCTGCTGTCGTTTCTCCTCCTCCTGAGTTTCAAGTGCAGGTGACATTTATAATTTTGTATCCTCCAAAAATTAATAAAAATGTTGAAGGTGAATAATATTTAACTTTTGTCATGTGGATTAAAATGTCCATTTTATTTGACTGTTGTGTGCATGCTTGGCAAATATAAAATGTTTTTGTATTAAAACATATTTTAATACAAAATGTTTTAAAACAGTTTGTATACAGTAAGCTTATAAACATTTCAGTTGGGTGACTAAAGAAAAAAAAGACAATATTTATGGTGGTAAATGAGAAAATTACAGGGATAAAACTGAAAAAAATTAAAGTTTTCACCTGCTGAATCTTTTTCTTTCTAGCTTCTTCTTCTAGCTTTTTCTTTTGCTCCAGCTCTTCTTGACGCTTTGCTGCCAGTTTCTTTTTTGCTTTCTCCTCAGCCTGACGCTGTGTAGACAAAGAAATAAATACAATATTAACAAACCTAGGAGCAAATGAAGAGCCACCAAACCTTTTACATACTTTATCATTTTTCTCATCAATTTGAGCCATCTTTTGTTCAATCTTCTTTTTCTTTTCCTCTTCCCTCAGATCTTCCTTTACCTTTGCCTCAAACACTCTTTTTATCCTGTCTTCCCTTTTCCTGTGAAAACAGTTTGTCAAAGTGAAATTTAAATAAAAACAGCTTTGTCAAAACAACTACTTTTATTTTATTCCAAGTATGGTAAAACCTCTTCTGCTCTTCCTGCTTTTTCTTCTTTTCTTCCTCCATTTTCCTCATCCTTTCTTCCTCTTGTTCCTGCTTCTTTCTAAGAGCCTCCAGCTTGTGACGCTCTTTGGTCTGAAAGAAGGAATAAAAAAATATAGAAAACAGATTATCAGAAATATAAAAGAAAAAGGGTTAAAATTAGATGTAAGTTTTAAAGAGTTAATGATTTTATCGATAAACATTAAGATGGCTGTGAGGAGGGAAAAAAAATAGAAACCAGTGAGTTAGAAGCACCAGTTGCATTTGGATGCACAAAACTTCAGAGCAACTAAGAGAAATGGTAAATGTGGGGACAATCCTTGTATATGTGAAGTGGTTTTCAAGCTTGATAAAAGGCTAAAAGAAAACCATTTTGTAAACACACACACAGTAGAGTAGCAGGAATTTCTTTACGTCAATCTCTTGGAGGTAGAACAAAACTGAAGAATATGTCAAATAAAAAGCTACAAAGCTGTGCTGAAACAAATTTATCTGTTATTCTGCAAAAAAAGTATTGTTTACAAGCTAAATATTCAGCTTTAGCCATACTGATAAACATTTTGGTTACAAAAATGTATTGATAGCACAAACTCCATAAAGGAGGGTTGAATTTGTAGTGATGCATTTTAACCAATACCAAAACTCCTAGTGAATGCTTGAAATTTATTGTGGGACATTTTCATTTGTAAATAAAATTTCATGACAATTAGCAGCAGAGCCTCACAAAAGATGTATAGATTCTCTTTGATGGTCTGTCAGCGACTAAATGGCTATTTTACAAGATGGAGGGGTAAAAGTATTTTCCAAAGTGTGGAAAAACAAACAAAATGAGAGATGACTAATCAGCAATTAACAAAAAGAATTATAACTTTGAGGCTCACTTCATACTTGATAAATATATATCATTATATGCTAGAAACAACTCAAGAGGAACTGATGTTCAAGGTTCAGATTTAACTGAACCTTAAATGTTAGCTGAAAATGTTAGACTGAAAGAAAACGGCTACCACTGTTTCCAATCGTCTGTTTTAGACAGTCAGGATTTTATTGTTCCTGTTGACATCGTCCCCACTTGCTGGCACAGAATGGGCCCTAAAGCAGATTTAAAAATTAGAATAAAACTATAAAAACAGATTTAAAACACACACACCCAGAGTGAAGTGATCAAAACAAAATACAGCTAATGTTTGGTAATGGTGAAATATTACTATATCTATCAGCCCCTTCCACACCTAAACAGTGTCTCCATTTCACTTTTGGGGTTTGAGGTCTACTTTTAGCCTCATTTTCAGAGAATAAATAAATTAGTTTCTTAATTTTTATGAAGTGTTCCCCAAAAATTATATTTGTAAGCATTCTTTAGGATGCAACAGTGGGGAAGGATTTTTTTTGTGCAAGTGAAATTTGATCCTTCACACTATGGTTGTTAAGACACCACCCGATTCCTACAGACAGTGCTTTAGCAGGACACTTACCACAGTCCCCATGTTTATCTGAGGAAGAAACAAAAACATTTAAGCCAAAATTTTGCAACTAAAGCAAACTGGCACAAATGTTAATAGGATTTCAAGGTTGTTGTTCTTTTGCCTTGTTTAGGAAACACACAGACTAAAACTTCAGTGATGAGATGCAATTAACTCATAATGAAGAACTTGTGTGATTTATTCTGACTGGACAAGATGGGATATCACCTCAGAGCCCAAATTAAAGGGCTTTGCTAGTCAAACGTATAAGTAAAAGACTTTTCACAGGTCTGCCTAAATGTCAATCAGAACGCTTCTGTTTGCGTTCTCACAAACTATTAATACATCGGCCCAGTTCTAGGGTCCTTACACTGGCTACCTGTATCTCAGAGGACATGCTTTAAAATACTTTAGCTGGTTTAGAAATCACTGAGAGGATTAGCACTATAATATAACAAATATCTGTTATTGTATCAACCTTACAGACCAGTTCTGATTCTGACCTTCTCTGGATCCCCACAATCAGAACCAAGCATGGAGAATCAGCATTCAGCTTACTATACACCACAAATCCGGAAAAAATTTCCAGAAAACTGAAAAAATGCTTTAAATTGAGGCTAAAATCTAGTTGCTTACAGTTACCTTTGGTTGATAACGGGATCATTAATTTGAGTCTTGTTTTGCAAATTTACACCCTTTTCCTTTATTATAATGTTTGCTGTTTTTATCATGTATTTGAAATGGCCTGTTGCTATAATGAAATAAATGAATTTGCGAGGGGGTTTCTTAATTTCCGAGGACAAGTAAAGCTTTACCAGTTCTTTAAACAATCAGAAATCACAACAGTGGTGAAACATTTTAGTAGCAACAGTCTTAATTAACAGTATTAATTTGGCACCGTCAGTGAGACTGAAACTTACTTTAGGATCAACTTTCAGAGGAGTGGTCTGTTTGATAAAGGATTTTATCACGGCGGTTCGGCCAATGGAGCTAGGGGTCATCATCAGCATCTGATTCTTATTCACAGTGTGAAGAAAAGCTCTCATGCTTGGTTTCATTGTCTACATATTGGAGAGAAGACAATGTTCCATGCATTACTTCAATAATAAACCCACTTAATAGTTTAAAAACCGCCCCAATAAGATTGTTGTGTCGTACACTTTGGCTTTTCTTCGGTGGAGAGAAGCGCTTCGTGGGGCTGTACTCAGTGTCTGGGGCCTTTCGTTTTGTGCTGAGGCTCGATCTAAAGACAGAAAAACAAAAATGCTAAGTCAATTTGCATATATATATATAAAATGTTATACACAGCACTGACATGTCTTTATTATTGCTAACATGACAGTACTCTTATTTCTTTGCAATTTGGGACAATACCCAAGTCCAAGTGTTAAAAAAAAAACAACAAAAAAAACCACACACATCACACTAAAACTGAACACACACACCTTTGAGTTGCCTGGCTTTGTTTCCTAGCAGCAGCCACTGAATGAAAAAAATGCAAACATCAATTTAATACCATCAGAAAAGTTCAACACTGCAAAAAACAAAAAATCCTAATTATTTAGTATTTTTGGTCTAGTTTCTAGTGCAACCATCTTATTATACCGAAGATACAAATAATGTACAAGTGACTTTTCCACAAGATATAGGAGTTTGTTTTAAGTCAACAATTCTTTACTACCGAGTAACATAAACTAGTTAGAGGCAGATTATTTAAAGTTTTTTTGTAAGTTAGTTTTGTCTTATTCAATTTCAAGATACTTCCACTAGAAAGGAGACAAAAATATTTTAAGAATTTGTGTTTTTTACAGGGAAAATCATAATCAACAGAGTAAAAGCAAAACTATGACAGGATCTCATACCAGATTTTTTGGCGGGAGTGCTCATTTTAACCACAGAGCAAAACAACGGAGGAGGAGCCAGTTTGGGAGAATTAGCAGCTACAGAGCGAGTTACGCGCTCAACAGCAGGCACAGGGACTTCACGACCGCTTTCAGGCTTGTTTGAAGGAAAGGGAGGAAGAAATTACATAGAAGACAACTCAAAGGAATAAGTTAAAAACACTAAACAAAGAAAAGCTACCTTTGAAGCTTCACTTGCTTTTTCCGGCAAGTCATCAACAATGTCTTCAGTTTCTGCTTTGCTGCTAAAGTGAATAAAATAGTATAGATGAGGGACACTGGATACCGCTTCATGAATTAAATTGCAGCATTTGGTGGATGAGGGTAGATTATAAAAAGACAAGAAAAAGCCATGGTTCTACTGTACCACTGGTGGTACTTCAGGAATCTTTACAAAGAATAGAAATACAATGGAACATTTTAACTATTCATGAAGTAAATATGATGTGAATAAACTTATCGGCTCTAAATCAAATGTGTTGAATGCATTAATACTAGGACTTTTCACCATTTGCAGTACTGTACATAAACACAACATGTAATATGCACATAAAAATAAAAAGCAGCTTTCATTAGCAGTCACATATCACACATCCTCAATGAAAAGATTCATTTCCACCAGATGGGCAAAAAAAGCTCATCTATTAAAACGTAATTTTTCAGAAAAGAACATTTTTGTGATTTATTTTGAACAGATGCAATTTCTGAGAAACAGCTTAGAATTTAAAACAGAATTGTGAACCCCCATTTTGTTAACCTCAGAGCCATTTCCATTCCTACAACTGTAAATGCACAAAAGAATGTAAACCTCCCAAATGAAAAATTGATATTAAATGCAAAGAAAGCGGTTTTACTCACACTTCCTCATTATCCTCATCTGCAGATTCCATTAAGGCGCTTGATCCTACGCAAACAAAAAAGAAAAGAAAATCAAAGACGAGAAAGAAGTTTAATCAAAGTGAGGAAGAATCTGTTGAAGATGTCTGCATTTGGGAGATTAAATAGCTCACCACCAGTGTTGCTGCTGCTGCTTGTAGAGGTGCCCATTCGAGTAGACATCCTCTTGAGCATAGAGCGGCGTGAAGCCCGGCGGATGGATTCCTGTGTCATACTGTGCCGAAGACCAGCCAGTGAGTGCCGCAATTTGAGGGAGCAGCGTGCAGAGCTCCGCCTTGACCTCCGATCAGCTGCAGCTATTGCTATCTTTGTAGCTGTACGACCCGGAGACGCCTCTGGCTTATTAGCAAGTTCTGCAGACAAGCGATCCTCTGCTGAGATGTTGACGACCAACTCCGCTGAACGAATTTTCGGAGGAGACTGAGAAGTGATGCTTGAATTGTCAGATTTGGTTTCTGCATTAACTTTTTGAATTTTGTCCACTTCATCCTCTTCCTTCACCAGCTCTTGCTTCTTGTTCTGCACATCTTCCTGCTTGCTGCTGTCACTGAATGACAAGCTTTCATCTACATCTTCAGGCTTCGTCTGTTTGTTTTTACGGGTAGCACGTTTTGGTTTTGGAGGGTTACTAGCCTTAGAGGTTGAGACCTCAGAGATCGCTTCTTCTTCAGGAATCAAGTTGAAAGGTTTAACAGATGATCCACGAAGATTGCTACGCTTTCCCTTTGAGAACCTGCGTCACATGCAACACAAACACAAGAAGTTGCAACACAAAACATAAAAAGCTGCCACAGACACAGGTATAACATACCTGTGTCTGTGGCAGTGTCATAACAGTGTCTTCAGTTTCTGCTTCTGTCATTAAAAAGGGTAATGACCTTTTTATGAAGGTCATTGCCCTTCATAAAAAGAAATTATCAAACAAACCTCCTTGTTTGATTTTCCTCTTGGCGCCCTGCAGACACCCGCCTCCTGCGACTGTTCTTTTTCTGTGATGGCGTTTTCGGCATTAGTTCTGGTTCAGCATTAAAGTCTCTGAAAAAAATGAGAGAAAGAGAGAGATGTATGTTAACAAAAAAAAAAAAGTTTGGCAAGAATCCATTTAGCAGACCTTCCCTGCAATAAGGTAAGCCTACCTAGAGAACATGCGATTTGCTTCTTGTTGTATCTCTTCGAGCCACACCATGTGGACATTTTCGATCTCATTGATGAATTCCTGCGTCTTTCCCACAAACATCTCCGTGAGGGAGCGCACTGACGGCAGCACGGAGTTCATGGTGGCAGCTGTAGAGAGAAAGTCGAGTGATTATTAAACTGTTGACTAGATCGCATATGCTTTCACAGAATGTGAGCTTTGTTACACTAGCTATCCAGGTCAATGTCTTACCAAAAATAGTGAGTTGTAAAGTAAGTACAGAACTGCAAGTTGATTTACTGTACATCTCTGTTAAAAACTGCAATGGTGATTCTATTTAATTTACTTCCAGAAATTATTTAGTTCATCCGAGGAGCTGCATGTTGGGGAAAAAGGCTCCATTTTTTTTTCTTGTTTTCACTACATGTGTTTTTTTTGGAAGTTCTTAAGACTTCAATAATGATTCATAGAATGATTCCTAAAGTTCATAAAACTTCAACCAATAATTATATTGAAATTTAAATTTAAGAGTGACATCGAATGGGAAAACACAGTTGAAAAACTTAACTTGGATAATTTATCCAATTCCCAAACTAATAAAGCACTTCTCCTGTGTGTCTTAGCATACATTTATTGGAGTTTATCATAAAAATTGCAACATGTCCAGTATGTTCTTCTTTTTTTTTTAACAGTAGATTTTAAACATCATATGATTGCTAATTTCCACAGCAAGTGCAACTTTTTAATGAAATGCATTGTCATGTGGTACTTTCATTTATTTTTTGAGTTAGTTGATGGCTGCTGTGAAATACCTGTCAAAAAAAACAACTTTCACATTGCAATGCAAGTAAAGGCCTTTTTTGCAGCATTATGCTACAATTTGTATAGATTTTTTACACAGAAAAACTGCAACAGCATTATCTTTTAGGAGACATGACATTTCAATCAGGAACAACCTTTGTTGAATTAAAACAACTAAATCTAAAGTGAAGTGAGTATGCTTGGGTTTAACTGTGCTTTGCAAAACAGAAAAATATTTTAGAACTGAAGAATAAAAAGATATTGTAAATTCATTTCTCCATTAACAAATAAAAATGTTCAAGCTCATTAAACCCTGAAGTAAAACAATACCTTTCAATTGATGCTGAACTGTTTTTTCATCACCATTTTGTTCCTTTGATTACTGTTCTGCCTTAGATACTGTATTTAATAGCATATATTTAATAATATTTTTTTACTTTAAATACTACACTATGTACGTTATGCTGTTTGCACTTTTGTAGACGCTACAATGACAAAACCTCCTCTGTAAATGACAACAGTGATCATGAGACTTAAATGTTGTAAAAGGGGCATTTTACCTTATGTTCAAAATAAACATTTTTAACTAAACTGTTATGTTCAGTTATTATTCTTTTCACAATGGTCTATAACCAAGAGATTTATGTTTATAATTATTAAACCTTATATTTTAAAATTTCCAAACAAATTATGCACACTTCCGGAAGCGACTATGCACAAAAATAACCTGAAATCGCTGTGGCGTCAATTCACACGCAGTATGAATTCGTCGAAGTATTGCAATACTTGTAATTTTCTGCACTTCCACCTACAATAACCCAAAGATAGCATCAATGCATTTGAAGTACTTAGGAAAAAATGACGTAGATAAAGTTAACAATAGCAACTATCGGTTTCAAAGTGCAGCAGGCTAGCGTGGGGGAGGGGAGATTTGTAAGAAAATCATAAGGAAAACTACAAACGGCCGCGATTTAACCGAGAAAAAAACAAAACAGACTTTTGAGTTGTAAGTAACACTAGCAATAACGTTTCAATTTCTATCTACTCCAAAAACCACCAGAAGACTAACGTTAAAATGTTAACGTTGTAACGTTTACAAACATAGACGAGCATCAATATTTACCTTTAGTATCCGCGTTTCTTTACGACGTCAACGAAGATCGTTGGTCTGTTATTTATAGTTTAAAAAAAAAAAACTAAATCAATCGCATATCTGCACTAAACAAAAACGAACTAGTAATAATCCCTACGTTTGTACTTCGGCTCTAGAAGTGAGGAAGACAGCAGCTATTCTCCCAATAACCCGCTGAAACCGTTTTTAACTTTGTTCAAACCACGGCACGGCACGGCAACCAATCACAGCGCAGAACAGCTTCTCCGAGTGGCTCGATGTTTTCACCGTGACATCCAAGATGAGCGGAGTTAATCTTGCAAATGGCAGCAGCGAAGTATGCGGGGAGTGGCAACTGCGGGGTCTGAAGTAATATAATGTAAACGCTGCAGATCCTTAGGGCGGCGTTACTGTTTTCGAGTCAGATTTAAATCAACCAATCACTGGTTAGAATTTTCGTGTTCCTCTTACGACACTTTTGCACATCTTTATGGCAAAGTGACAAAGTTGTTGTTTTCGCTAATACGTTAACCTTGTGAACAATCCAAAAGCCCTTTTCAATTCTTTCGTCTCTTTGTCTTATGTGCTTCTGTCACTCGATGACATAGTATAAGGCTGAATCCACCAGCTGATACATTCTTGTGCCTCTTGTGAGTTTATCAATATAAATATGTACAGAAGAGGCATGTTTTTTTCCCTTCAGTTCACGTTCAAAAAAATATTTTTTGGAAAAATACTTCTGTGTAAATCCATATTTAATTACCCAGCTGGGATTTTTTTATCCTCATGTACCTTTGTTCATTAATTAAAAAAAAAAGTATATTTAAACATAGGTGTAATTGAAGAAACACTATTAAAATCTGTTTGCATGTTTCTTTTTGAATTAAACATGACATTTGCAAGATCATTTGTGACAAAGGCAAAAAAAGTCCAAATTAATGTCTTTTATTGTTTCTTTATAATATTACCAATACTTTTCCATGTTTATTGTTGAAAATTCCAACACACAACACATATCACAGACATAATAATTTTGCATATTTTTCTGTGAATGAAATGATGAGGAGGAGTGACAAGGCTCGTGTTTCAAAGCGGCCAGCAGAAAGACGGGGGATCCATTTTACATATACAGCCTGCTTCTCGAGGAAAAGTGACTGGCTGTCCTGAAATGACAGATGTATAACATTCAAAGACAAAGCCATTTTATTTTTCTAACTACAACGTTTGTTAAATGAAACACAAACTGTAGCTGCATGTCACTGCTTGTGTGTTACCTGGCATTAGAGGGATTTTAGCTCCCGATGCCTTCAGGACAATTTGTAGCTTATGAGGATTAGTGTTTCCAGCTCTGCCAGTCTGTTCTCTGAGTATGACGCAGACATCATCTTTCCTGAGCAGCCAGTCCATCTGATTGCCCAGGTAGTTGATGCCACGGACACACAGTTCACAGATCTCATCCGGAAGCAGCGGGGCGAAGGCCAAGCATTCTTTCTGAACTCTAAAACACAGTGAAGCCTTTCAAACACCGTCAGTAGCCACATGATGATCTGAGCATGTTGGAGGGATAAATAACTGACCTGAAACCCGTGTACCCAAACAGCACAGCCTGCAGGAATCCTCCCATACCTGTGAGGAAATTTACTGCTCCAGAGCCATCGGATGATTCACTCCAAACCTGTGAAGAGATGTGATGAAGTGTCCACTGAGTCATTGTTGGTTTAATGAGCGCGTGTGAGTCCCTCTGCGTACCTGAAATGGCCCCTGGATGTTCTTGAAGCACTTTTCAAGTAAGCGTTGCGCTTTCTCAGCTTTGCCCAGCTCCAGCCAGCCTATTGCAAACATACCCTGCAGATGGAAAGGAAAATTAATTTGTTCAAAACTTAGGACGCTATGTTGTGTATGTACTTTTCAACATTCACAACCACAAACTTTAAAGCATTTTATATTAGATGCCAACATAAAGTGATGCATATTTTTGAAGTGGAAAGAAACTGATATACAAATTTAAAAAGTTTTTACAAACATAATAACCAACACCCCAAATCAATACAACTGTATGGGGGTATGTGTTCATTGGTTTTGCACATCCAGACAGTGAATTTCCCAATTGAATTTAGGTTTGATGTTCTTTAACTAGAACATCAAATAGGATTGGATATATTCCATTTCATTACAGCTCTGGTTGTGTGTTTAGGATCATTGCTATGCTTCAAGGAGAACCTCCACCAAAGTCTCAGGTTTTTTCAGGATTGTCCTACATTCACCTCAATGCCTTGTTTCTCCCTCACCTGTCTGATTTGTTCCTTCGTTTTCACTATCTTATGTTTTTAACAAGAGAGTTTCTTTAACACAGAGTTAAATAGTAGCTAAATGATTTTTGAAGGTAACTAGTTGAAGTGCATTTTATTTATGGGTATCAGAGGAAACTGGGGTGAATACAAATGGACATTACATTGTTCAGATTTTTACATGTAAACCTTATCCCAATAAAATACCTTGAAGTTTGTGGTTGGAAGGTGGCCAAATAAGAAAAACTTCAAAAGGTCTGAATACCTTTCCAAAACACTGTTCATATTTGTAAAGGAGTTTGTAAAATGTGCTGAACATGCAACTCCTTGCGCCTAACTTACCCATGTCATGGCTGGTCCGTTTGGGTCTGTGACCGGCTCGTAGGCTTCCAGATCAGTCCTCCTGACCTCCGGAGGCATCGGCAGGCCGAGGGGATACCCCAGCATCACTGTGTCTGCCTGTTTCACCGGTTGACCTGTGTGTGACAAACAGCAGAAAGTTTGGATGTTTTCTAAACTCTGGATCCTTTTTTCCTGGTTTGGTGTGAGAGAGGCACAGACTTCAACCTTTACTGTAGCCATCATACTCCGGATGGTACTGCAACTCTTGGTCAAAAGGTATTTCGATGCGCTCGGCCACTTCCTGCCATTCTTTTGGAGCCGAGTGTTGGACAAGATCAGCCAACTCGACAGCAAACTGCAGACTTAGAGAGGAGAAACTACTTTTTTGGATAATATTTATGACCTAATCTGTAATGTAAAGCAATCTTCACATTCTTTGACTGTCCTGGTAAACATGTGAAAATAAACCCCATTTTGCTATTGAAGCATAATCAGTAGAAATAACTTTTCTTGTCAGAAATGTTCAGTTATGAAGACAAACACACATTTGCCTGATTTTTCTTTCCCATTTTGATCTGTTGACTCATTTGCCACGTCATATTTGTACACAGTGAAACAGCAAGTCATGGATTACTAAAACGATTCTGATCAAAATAAAGCTTAAATGACAAAAAGGCTTCAGCTACACTTCATTTTGAAGCTTTTACAGGGAAGCCAATCACTGAGGGAATTTTGAATATAACAAATATTTCCTATTTTTTCCCTATATGTATACATATACATATGCATATATATATATATTACCAGAATGCCAATGAATGCAGGCGGCGCTGTCTCTTATAATGTCTAAACTCTAACACAAATACCTGAGTTTTGCCACTGTGTTGGTGTACACCGAGTTGTTGACGTTGTAGTAATATTCATCTGGCGGCATAACACCTAAATGCAAAAAAGAGAAGCATTTTGCAAGTATTCATTAAATGTATTATAAGTGCCTATAACAATTAATTTATGCGAAGCACATAAAAATGTGATGAGCATATTTCTATAACACGTTTAGTTGAATCTATTAATGCATGCAAAATGGGTTTTTCAGTTGCAATTTTTCCAAGTTATGAAAGCTTCTACAAAAGTTTAAAACAGGCATCCGAATACTTAATTTCTGTTTAAAATTACCATACCATACATACAATAATAATAGTATTAGTAATAGTAATTTTACATAATCCAGAAACAAATGTTCAACAGTTAAAAAAAATGTGCAGCAGAATATTAACGGAGAAAAGGGCCAGAAAAATCCAAGGTAATTTCATTTCATTTATGCTTTGTCTTGTAATTTAAATGAATCGTGAAGGGTAGCAGTGAACAGGTTCAGTTTGCATTGGATTTTAGTCCACTCATCATTTAATTCAATGTCTTTAGCTTATCATTCAAGTAGATGTGCACGTTCACAAATTCTTCACCGTTAAAGTAATTGGATGATATGACTGAAAGCACCATTCTTTTCAACAGACTCATGAACCCGAGTCCTGATTCTTTTAAAGCCATGTTATGCCAAATAATAATTCAAACACAAAATCACCAGGGCTTCTGTAGTTTGGACCTCTTTAATGCAGCAGGTAGTTTCTTTATTCTTACCCAACAAGTGATATTTCTGGTCGTCAGGGTTCCACTTTACCCTGGAAACCCAGTAATCAGCCACCCCAAAAATCACCTCGCTTCCCCTTCCCTCCGTGAACATGGACAGATCCTGCAACAAGCAGCTCAGTCAACTTCTCAGAGGCAGAAAACATGATGGAAGTAGGGGTAAGTGGTCGTTACCTCAGTGAGGTAGAGATAGTGTTGGAAGGCCAGCGTGACATCTCCGTTGATGTGAATCTCTTGTTGCCCATAAATGTCATCCGGACACACCTCTCTCCCTGACACAGCACTTTCCCAAGGGAACTTCAGCCCCTGGAAGATAGCATACGCGCTTTAGAAGACTCAGACAATGTTATTGTTTTTCATTGTTGAAATCTGGAACCTGAGCTGCATTCAGCAGGATTCCTTTGCCTAGAAAAGCTTTGATTTCAGCATTTTCCTTGTCTGAAAATGAACGGAAAAAGAAAATGAGTCTGACTTTATTCCAACCTGGTTGTCTAAATATTATTTCCTTCCTCTCTCTAATTTTCATTTTTCCAAAACTCGTCTTTTCTTCTCTACTTTTTCTTCTTTCCCTATTGCCCTTTCTTCATTCCTCACTTTTCTTTCCTTCCCCTCTGTCTTTCCTTCCTCTCTTTCCCTTCCCCCCTTCCTACTGCTCTTCCTTTCTTCCTCCCTCACTTCCCTACTTCCTTTCCCATTTCTCACTCCATCGTTCTCCATCTTAGCTAATTAAGTAATAAAAATGTCTCATTCATTGTATCTTATTTTATACGCTTTAGGTTAGATTTAATGCCGGGTTTTCCCCAGTATATTATAAGCCTGGCAGGCCACCAGGCTTTACTTGTGCCCCCACCAGGCTTAGCATTGCTTAATTATTAATTTTTTTTTTAATATTTGCATTTTTTAAGACTTTATAGTTGGTGTTCAGATATTAATCTTCCAGTCTTCCAATAACACATAATTATAAAGAGATATTGTCACATTTCTTTTCAAGTTTAAACCTTTTTTAACTCAAAAACACGGCAGGTTGCTGGATGAATGACTGCCAAGCGCCCCAACCACCAGGCTTAGCAAGATTTCTGGGAGAAATTTTGATAAGTATTTAATGTATTTGTAAACACAAGATCATTTTTTTATGATGTCCTAAAAGTACTATATGTACTTTCTTCCCATCATGACTATGTGAGGCATACCCAACATGTCTCTAAAATAGTTTACTTCTTAGTTTTGTAACAGACTGGTACTTTAATACATACTGTGTTCAGTGTTTCATGGTTTACTAGAAGAAAACAGAATGGAGCGGCACCATTCTCCTGTTGATCGATGTACCTTGTAGCCTTGCTTCTGGGCATTGTCTTTTGCACCGTCTATTGTCCCAACTCTGTACTCCAGCACGGATCGGGCGAGCTTCGGGTAGAACAGCGCTATCCCTGGATACATCCAAATATCCTGTAATATCCAAAAAAAAGAGGTATGCTGTGTGATATAGAATGCATAGCAAATAAACAATCTGCAATCAACTTTCTGGAGCCTCACCTGATCCCAAAAAACATGACCCCAGTAATCCTGTCCGTCCCCGCCGTTAGACAGCCCGCCTGGACTCAACCCACCGAAATAGCTGGAGGTGTCATGGATGGACGGGAAGGCACTCAGGAGGTAGAACATGCAGCCGACAACAGCTTTGCTGAGGGTCTCAGACCCCATGACCTCCACCTTGCTCTGCAACCACAACTCCTTCCAGGCCTTCTCGTGAGATGGTCGCAGGTTTCCAGTCGCCATCAGGTTCAGACCCTCGTCGTAGCTGGACTTGGCATCTTCCAAGCTGTTGGCCACGACCAGGATGAATCCCCAGCGAGCTTTTGTCTGCTCCGGTGGCAGTGACACAGTGGAAGGTACAGGGGTCCAGATTAGGTGGACTGTGGGACAGGACTCTCCTGGGAATTCAGCTTTAGCCGTTTGTCCTTGAATATGCCTGGAGGGACAGCGTGAAGAGTAAAAATTCTAAAACAACTTGAACTTTTTCATATGATGAGTTGTTGTAACCAGAGGTCGGTAGAGTTCCCCCAAAATTTTACAACTTCAACATATTTTTTCTCAAGTAAGAGTAAAATATAGCAGTCCAAGATATTACTTAAAAGTAAAAAAGCATTTGGTAAAAAGGTCTACTCAGTTACTGATTATCTGGTCAAAACACCAATCATTTAATACTTATAATGACATCATCAGATGACCAAAAAGTTAAACTATGTAGAAATGTTGGTGTTTTAAAGACCAAAATGAAAACAATTCATAGAAATAACAGAATAAAATGACAAAATCAGGCAAAAATATTTTCCAAATTAATTTATTTCAATATAAAACTTTAGCAACTTTAACAAAAATTGCAGGTGTGTGTCTCAGTCTAGCAATATTTTGATTAAAACAAGCTTGTTCTTCATCCATTGAAGTTACTCACAGTGAACAGAGTATCCAGAAATGTTACTTAAGTAAAAGTAGTGATACTTCATAGTAAAATTACTCAAGCAAAAGTAAAAATTAATTTAAAAAATACTCCTAAAGGCACATATTTTTGAAAAAGTTCTTCAAGTAAATGCAACTAAGTAAATTTAATAAATAATGTTAAGTTCATACAAACAACAGCCACTGCTACGGAGTAAAACGATGCTGAAAGCCTCACCTTCCACCTTTGTAGTCAGGAGAAGACTCAAACTGGATGTCTTTGCTCTGAGGGGCAAATGAACTGACCAGATTAACTACAACTGGCTCCTCTGAGGTCACCCGGCGCTCCAACAGAACCTCCATCACCAAGATGTTGGCATAAAAACGGTGACAGTATAGAGACTGCGAGGCAGCCACACTGGCTGAGCTCAGAGTGTGGGAGAAAATACCTGAAGATGAGAGGGAAACATTTTAAAAAAGAAACAAACAGCATCACTTACTCCTGTAGAGACTACCTGTGTGGGTGTCCAGGGTGTAGTTGTGCTGGGCAGGTTCCTCCGTCTCAATCTTCACAGCCAGAGGGCAAGGGACGTCAGCTCTGTGGCAATCTCCAGCCTCCCCATTATAAACACTACCCATGTGCATGATGCTGTCGAACACCTTCCAGCCCAGGAGCCCATTTGCAAGAGGAGGGAGGAAACGAGGGTCCCTGGGAAGGGTGTCGGTGGTGAAGACGTAAGGGTCCGAGTCACAAGACATGCTGTGAAGATTATCCTCTCACAGTCACTTAATGAAAGCGACGCAGAATAATTTTATCTAAAGAAACCACAGTTAAAGTCATTATGATCAGTTAGGTTGAAAAGTATTTACCAACTTATAAGTTTTACATACAGTATTCAGCTTTTTTCAGTAATCATCATGTTCATTTTTGGAAAAGTCATCCAACTCAGTTGCACATCCATTGGATTGCAAGTCCGATATTTTTCTTTGTAATAACTTTGTAATTCTCCCTAGGTGTGTGTGTGTGTGCATGGTTGTTTGTCCTGTCTGTCTCTGTGTTGCCCTGTGACAGACTGGCGACCTGTCCAGGGTGAACCACACCTGTCCTGTTTCTATTTTAATTTGTTTATTCATTTTTTTATTGTATCTAAATGATTAAGATCAAACAAATTTTATTGACAAAATACAAATAAACTCAAAACACTCCTTTCAAATGATGGCTTCATTTATAAATGGGGAAAACTAACTCTTTGACACAAATTGTTTTAATTTAGTTACACTGGAGGTCAGACCACAGTATCCGACTTCGACTTTAACTGACTTTAGTTTATTTATCTTTTCAGGCATTCAGAAGTGGTTTTGCTGGTGTTCTCTTTTGTAAAACTCAGCTGATTTTGAGCTAAAGGTCACAAATTGATCACCAGACATTCTTCTTTTCTTGTACAGGGCAGAATTTGTGGTCTCAAACCATCTAATTTCTACCACCATGTTTGATAATCAGTATTTTTTAAATCTCAAATTCTAGTTTGTTTTACACTAAATGTGCATTATTTAAAGGTTCCACTCTTGTCTTCTTTGTCCACAGATTATTTTCCTCAAAGACTTAAGGATCGTCAAGATATGAATAACATTTTCCTGCTACTGCACATAAATGTACATGTTGTCCATCGTCCTTTATTATTTCCTTAAAAGTTTTTGAAAGTATTTATACTTTGTTTCCTGTGGGCACTTAAAAACCTCAAAAACCTAAGTCAATAAAGTTGATCTGGGTATTTTATGGGGGGAAAAAAAACCTTGAGTTGTTTTTGGCCTAAATTAAATTAAGATGATTTTTTTGTAAATTGCCTTTAGACAATGTTTGTTGGGAATTGGCGTCACATAAATGCACTGAATTGAATTGACCTTTGCGATTGGATGTCATTTTTGTGTGTCTATTTCTTTTTATTGTTGAATCACAAACATTGATCCTGAGCCTGCAGAGCTTAAAATGTTGTTCTAACTTCGTCTGGGAATCCTGAGAATGTTCATCACTGATCCATGTTGTCTTCACAGTGTGGTTCACTGGAGTCCCAAAACCTTAGAAATTACATTTTAAACCTTTCTAAACTGATTAATGCCAGTTATTATTTTTCCTCATCTTACCTAAATGAATTAAATAACAATTGAAGAACTGCTTTTAGTATTTACTCTGTTTATCTTTGCCTACATTTTGTCAAAAGGTCTGAAATGTTTAAGAATTTATTTGCTTCGAGCTCGTAAAGCAAGAAGACACCAGATCAATCAGGGGCCGTGAACTTTGACCCTTTCAATATCACAAGATGACCAAATGTAAACTTCAGTCATGTGCTTTCATGAATTGCATACAATGAGATGCAGACTAAGCAATAAGCAAAAGTAGAAAAAGGTTAAAGAGTATCTGTAAATTAGCTTGAAGACATTCCTCGCCGCTCAGTGATCAAGCTATTCTAAACACAGTACATCAGCAAAGTTGCATTGATTCATTTTCACATTAACAGGAAGAAGGATCTGTTTCTAACACAAAGAGGAATGCAGATGAAAAAAATGGTAAAACAACCTGAAGAAGTTCCCGAACCGTCTATTCTTTACATGATGAGTTGCAGAATGCTTCCTCTGTGCTCTGATTTCTCTCAGCTTTTACACAGTCACAAAGAAAAGCAGTGCAGAGATGTTCATAAAGTGGATCCAAGTTTGTTTTGTATCTCTGCAGACAGAGGAGGTCTCTCATCTGTTTTTGTGCTGCAGGGAAAATCTGGACGTAGTGTTGGTCTACTGAAAAACCTGGCATGGATTTAACATGGAGGATAAATATCAGTCCCAACCCAGCTGTGCAGCAAGGATTCAAAAGTTTACATAGATTTTATTCAAATGTCCTCCTTTCATGGTTTCTTTGGACTTTAATTGTCTCATGAGCTTAAAAGGCTGCTGTCTCTCTCTCTTTCTGTGTGTGGGTGGGGGTGTGTGTGTGTTTACAGTTTGAGCAGCAGGATGACATAACTTGGCAGAGCCAGCAGAAATACTCTGCAGGTCACACTAAGAGTGTTTATGTTTTCATCTCGTCACTCAGTCTGAACTAAATCATCTCTCCTGTCTGCAGCTAATTAGTGACTTTGAAGGCCTTAATTTCTGTCGCTACTTTGTTTTGTACTCTGGACTAATAGAGTTTGGCAGTCGTAGAGAATGCAAAGATTTGAAACTGAGGAAGCGGGACAAGGGGGGTTTGATCAAGGTATATTCATATATTTTGAACGGTCCAGTTAAACTCCAGGTCAAGCACACAAAGTTAGAGAAAGGTGGTGCTTTCATACACATCCTGCTACAGGTTTTAATGTTTCCTGCTGATATGGTAAAGAGAATAAATGCAAAACCGCAAGTTTTTACCACCAAATTACATCAGAATATCTTGTGCAGATATACCTGTTTAGCAAACTCCACACATTTAGTTTTGTTATGGCAGAATGAAAAGCGATTTTTCCTGTTATCACCTCTAACAAAACAATTTCCTATGAGGAACCAAGAACTTTGAGGTTCAGTTCAAAAACTATTGTTATCCATTTTCAGGTCTAAGTCTGAACTTAAAGCCCAAGGCGACAGAGCTTTTTCTGAGGTGGATCAGAGACTATAGATCTGCACATTAGGAACATTAGGAAATTTCTAATCATTCTTAGAGATTCACTTTTATGAACTGACTTTTAGCACGTTAGCCCAAACATTTTATCTTACAGCTGTTTAGCTGTTCTTGTATTTTTAATGCTTTTTATAGTTGATTGTACCAGTATTAGGCATTTTAGTTGCATTTATCTTGTGAAGCACTTTATCCAGTTTGAGCTATATAAATAAATATAGTCAAATCAGCCAGATTATGCTGCTGCCATAAAGGGTAATTTCTTTTAGCACATCCTCTGCCGAGGTGAAAATAAATATGAAGCATGGCGTATAACGCTATAACACTGCAAAACAGCTGGAATGATTTGCAAGTGTCTGCCTGAGGCACTTAAACATAATCCAACTTTGTTTAGATTGGGCTTTTATGACTACAGGTCCTCCTATCTGTATAAAAATGACAGTCCTAACTATACATTTTCCCAGTTGGACTGGAGCATTACATCAGCTGATCCTCTTGGTGGCACCAGGGAGCCATTTTGTGCAGCATCTGGCATCATGCCGGCTGTCAGAGCCACAAACCCTGGGAAAAGCAGCGCTTTGTCCATATAAGGCTGCAATCCATCCGCTTCCCTCTTCCTCCCCAGCTCCCTTCCTATGCCTTTCTCAGACCTGAGGGATATTTACAGAGAGCGCGCCTTGGCTGGCCTGCTCTTCCTTTTTAGGAGCTTCGCCTGCTGTCAGATCTCCTACCATCCAGGACAGTGGTCCATCTCTGCTCTCGGATGGGCCAAACAGATGGATAACTTGTGTCAGCGCTGGTGCCAAAAGACATCAGGTCTCACGCAGCTTTGCCCCAGATGTGCTCCTCCGGCACACACACTCATTCTGTTCCTCAGACTCCAGTGATGAATGGTTCACCTGGGAACATCAGCAGATTAATGCAACAGTACAGACATGCCGTAAATACATCTGGGTAGCTCCATTTCCTCTTTTAGTCTCAGTTAGTGCTGCAGCTGTTGTCTTCTTTTTTCTCCCACAACTGATACAGGCCATCTGTCCACCATACACAGAAAACCTCCGCACTACATGCATGGATGATGCGGTAAACCATCGTCAAAAGGAGCAAACTGATAACTAATACACTTTACAGACACATTTGGTGCATTTCAGCAAATTAAAGTTAATTTTAGACATTTACTTTTGAAAAAGCTCAAAGATGTAATTGTATATTCAAGCTTTGCAATATCTTTTTTAAATGTTTACTTTTGCTATTTTTTCTGATTTACATCTGAGAACCCAAAAATCTGAGAACCCAGAAATTTGGTTCTTGGAGATTCTGATTACATAAAATAAGTCAAATTATCCTCCAGTTTACAAATGTTAGCTTTACGTACTAATTATTTAAAATAGTTTAGCAGATATTTATTTGCAACAAAAAAAAATCTGTAAACACCACAACACTGTAAACCTGAAAATTAATCCTAATTAAAGTTTGAAATAAAAATTTCTAGTAAATCTGAGGCTAGGTTTTTGAACTGAATTGTTGAAAAAATTACATTTGACGGTATTTACAGCAATGAAACTATAAAATAATAGCCATCTTGCTTTGAGTACAAACATCTGATGGATAAGAGCAACAAAAGTGAGAGGTTCAGAATAACCAAGTGAGCTTTGAAAAACACTTTTTTTTATTATGGTGCAGAGATCCATATTAGAAAACCAACATGTGAAGCAAGGCTACATGGAATTTTACTTCAAAGGGTATATAGACTTACATTTACATACATAACCATGCTTCTTAGTAAAAGAGGAATTGAAAATGAAAAAAAAAGAGAAAATAATATCAATGGTAACAATTAAAAACCATTCATAGAATAATAGATCTGGACAAATTAATCATTTCAGCAACTGTGCAACCTTTGAATTTGAATATTCTCAGGCTGCATCCTCAGTGAGGATGGCTGCTGTGGTTTAAAGTCGTCTTTCTAAAAGACCGGGCAAAGGGTCACAGATTTATTTTTTTTATTGCTTTGCAGAGAGTAAAGTGCTGTGGTCCACTGACCTGGTTCGCCTTTAAGAGCTTGGAGTATGTCTGCGATTACAGAAATAAAACAAAAAGATGCAGGGAAGTGCATAAGTGGAGAGAGGTAGGTGGGTTCAAACACTTGCATGTGGCAGCAAAACAACCCAACAGAGCTTCACCGACGCCTCTCGCCTTCATGGCATGGTTTAATACAAAAACGTAGAGCCTAAGACGTGCCCTGGAGATAAGTGACAGAAGAAGAAAACACCAAAACACTTGGACCTGGTGAGGGGAAACTTTCTCAATGTATGATGTGAAATGTGTTCACAAAAGAATAAATACAAAGTGGATGCTTTAAGAACCAAGCCATGTTGTGTGCTCAGTGGAACGTGTATCGTGGGAAGGAAGGAAGGATGCACTCAGTGGGACGGTGTGCGTGCAGGTTCCCTGACGAATAGTCACAGTACGTCGATGTGGTGGGAAAGCGCGTGCACAGGTCCCTCCTGTGGCAACTGAGCAATAAGGCACTCAAAAGACACTCCAGCTGTTCATGAAGAGGCATCACAATCCAAGTGAAGCTGCAGTGCTCGTGTGCGTAGAACTTTCCATTGCTTCTCTCCCTCCGCCCCCTCACCCTTTGGCACTGAGAGGAATGTATGGAAGCGGTGGGATGGATGAAAGGAGTGAGGGGGGGAGAGTTCCCTGGTGGTCGTCTCTCTCAGTCTATTTGGAGAGTTTGCTGATGACGCGGATCAGTGCTCCATTTTCATCTTTAAGACGCTGATTGTCTGCTCTCAGGTCAACCAAAACCTGCAGGTAGAAGTTAAAGCTCACATTAAATCAAGTCCGAACAGGGAGTATGTAGAGTCAAAGTGCGTTTTAGTGTCGTCACTTGGTATCTTTCACAGCGATTAATCAGACTCACCATCTACTTTACATGAAAAATCCCATCCGATAAGAAGTACAAGATAAGGATCGCAGAACTTTGAAACTTTAGTTTTATTAACAACCAATTATTATGTTTGATAAGAGGATGTAAAATAACTAGTGGTGGACCAATTGCAGTTTTCTGGCTGTTCAGCAGATACTGATTTGGCTGATATAATTTTTTGTGTGTGTGTGTTATAAGGGCACTATACACCTTCAATGTTCCAATCTTCAACATTGTACAATGACTGTGAAATCGCAGATCATCCAAAATTAAGGAAATTGGGGCCAATCAATCAACCAGTTGATTGATCAACGCATCCCTAAAAATAATAGCCTCATATTCAAATGAACAGTAAAATAATTAAAAAATATATATGTAACGTGATGCCCTTATTATTTTTCTTGAGAGTTCTTGAATTTCTTTAAAATCAGAACACAATGTTTATTTCTAGTTTATTTCATGTGGTCAGCTGGATTCTGCTTACATACGTTATTCTTAAATGATAAAAGTGATTATTTCATCCAAAGATAAGTTACTGATTTCTCCTTTAAGAGAATCAGAAGCCACTGCACTCAAATATGCAGCCTAGAAATATATTTAATTGATGGCGTTAAACAAGGAACCCAAACCAACAGCCCATTAAACAAAACAAAAAAGATACAAGCCTGTGTTTTGTTATTTACAGCAACTGTACAAGGGAATTAAATATACCTAGTAAGTAATAAGGGTTTCCTAGAAACCAGAAGTTAAGAAAAAGCAAATCACACCAACCCTGGCAGGACAACAGTGTGTATTCCAACTGATTAGACTGTGCTAAGAGCAAACATTTTTATAAACTACCAGAGATCTCCTGTGCTGCTACTTTAATTTGAACATAATGACTGTTTGTGTGGTTCATGAATAAAAATATTTCAAAACAGCCAAATTTATCTTTCCTGTAAGTAAGGAGGAAGTTGTAACCTCCTTTCAGCCAGCTGACCAGGAGTCTGTAGGAACAGGTGGGGGAGGGGCGACACTAGAGCTGGGAAATTTCGCCTAAAATCAATACTATGACATATTGAGCATTTCACCTCGATAACAATAAATGGATGATAACTACTTCACAGTCAGTTGTTTCGATGGTATGATTCTGCTGGACTGTTTTTTTCGCAATTATTTTTATTGTTACTTTAATGAATTTTAAAACTACAGTGTCTGAAAATAAACAGAGAAAATGTTGCTAATGAATAAATAAACTCAACTGAACAAGTTTAGATGGATAAAATACTTAACTTCCGACGTCCTTGCTGAACCCAAAATGTTGAGTCTGTACTGAAGCTCTAATGGAAAACGGTTCTGTTGTGTAACAAATTATGAAACAAACACCACAGGGAGCCAGAAATAACTCAAAAGTGGCTTCAGCTAAGCCATTTACAGTACAGTCTAGCCACAACACTTCTTAAAATATAACTTGCATTGTTTTCCCAGTGGTTTTGTTAAACTGCCATGGCTGTCTCAGCATCTCAGAGCTCAGAAAACAATCAGGTAAAACTGGGTAGGCAGGTGGCAAACAACAACCTTATCACACCACCTGACCACAGTGAGAGGCAGCTCTCTGCAGCGTGCTCCCACAAGCCAAAGCCAGGCCAGTCGAGCAGAGAAGCATGCAAAGTGTCAGCGGTCCTGATAAGTCTCCCTCCAAACCATTCCTCACCTTTAGCTCCTCCTCCAGCTTTGCCATGCGCCGCTCCAACATCCTCCGGTCCTGGTGTCGGAAAAAAACGTGAGGGGATGGGAGGGGACAGAGAGGAAGCGACGCAGAGAAGAAGAACAGAAGTTGAGTGAAAACAAGTGAGGAAGTGGTTTAAGTGGGGGAAGAGAGGAGAGTGTGTCAAACGGCAGGGGTGGCACTAGTGAGGCACACGAAGCTACAAAAACTACAAAAATACAAACCAAGCAAGAGAAAATATCGGCAGGAAGGGTGGGAGTTAGTTTTACCTTTCTCTCTAGGTCCAGTAGTGCTGAACAGTCAGTGAAGCGTTCTTGTCTCTGTTGGGCAAAGAAAATACTTTTTTAAAATCAACAACACCAAAGGTTTTCAAGCCTTATAGCAAACCCTCAGTTGCTATACAAATGCTATATGCATCATATATGACTTAAAATAAATTTGACTTTGTAGTTTAATGCCTTGAAATTGAGTCTTGTCTCTTTAAAAACTCCTGCTCTTTCTGAAACTCTGCCTTCAGGAAGTCAATCACAACAGAGCTCCTCTATTAGCCCTTTAACAACTTCTTTTTTTTTTTTAATCAGCTTTGCACTGAGCAGTAGCTCAGTCAATGTGCAATTCCAAAAGTGGTGTTTACTAATATTTGCTGGCTAGTCTGAAGGAGCTGAGTGGCCGAGTTGCGGGGGAAACGTGGAAACTGCAGCTTTGAGGACGAGCTGCGACTTGAAGGCGGAGCTACGTCCAGCTAGGCGTTTTGCTCAGCTGAATGGTTACCAAGAGAGATTCAAGGATTTCTCAAACATGAAAGCATGAAAGAATCAAGGAAACACTCCAGGTATGCTTCTGATGAGGGAATAACGTCATAACATGAAGTAAAGCTCAAAATATTTTACATAGTACTGCCCCTTTAAGCAGGGAATTGAACTTCTTCATCACCTGTGTTGCCTTCTCCAGCTCCACCCTGGTCTGACTAATGATCTTCTGTGTGTCCTGCAGTTGAGCTTGGAGCTGGCTGTTTTCTCTGGAAACCTCCTCAAACAGCTGTTACACACACACAAAAGCAATTAATAATAGAAGTATCACCACATAGCAAACCAATCAACTCCAGCTGCTGACCTTTTTAAAATCTTTGCTTTCCGATCCTTCTCTCTGGGTGCGGTTGCTATACGAGGTGTCCAACCTTGAACTCATGTCTTTGTCTTTCTGCATAGAGGAAAACAAAACAAAACAAAAAAAGGTAAACATGGCTGCTGTGTTTATTTAATTATATTTGATTACGCACATCAAGTACAACCTGTGGATCCAGCCCACTCCCTGAGAACTCCTCCTCTCCACTGGGCTCAAAGTCTTCACCCTGAAGAAGACAGATGGTTTAAAACCAGAGTCAATCTGCAGCTTTTAGCTGCTCCAAACCATCCTGCAGCAGTTTTCTCCATGAAGACGGTTTCGTGTTTACCTCCCCGGTCCTCTGTGCCTTCCTCCTGGCCCGGGCTTGTCTCCTCTCTCTGCGCTCTGTGGCCCATTTTTCTGTGTCGATCTCTCCTGTGATGGACTCAACATCTGAGCAGAAACACACAGCATGTCAGATGTGAAAAAGAAAAAAGAAGTATCTAAGGGCTTATGCTAAAAAAATTTATATCAATCGAACTTATTCACTTGAGAACCTAAAACTTTTATGTATTTTATTGGAATTTTATGCAACAAAGAAACACAAATTGGTGTGTAATTGGGAAGTAGAACAAAAAGCGTACAGTACATGGTTTTAGTTCTTTTTATTTAGAAATGAGCTAAAAAAACTAGTTGGAGAACATTAATTCCTGCATAAGATTCTACACTGCCTTTGTGTCTGTACTTTAATTGGGCCATTCTTATGCTTGAATATATTTTTTATCTAATCCAGTCCCTTGCAGCTCTGATTGTAAGTTTAGTGTTCTTATCCTGTTAGAAGGCGAAGCCCCAATTCAGTCTTAAGTCTTTTGAAGCCTCTAAAAAATTCTTTCAAGCATTGCCCTTCAGTTAGCTCAGTTGTGCCATCAACTCTTACCAGCTCTTCTGTCCATGCAGTAGAAAATCATTCTTCCAGTATGATCCTAGTTTTCCACAGCAGGCTAAGTAGGCCAAAAAGTTTTAATTTTGGGCTTCTCTGACCAGAGAGCTTTCTTCCACATGTTTGCTGTGTCCCTAAACAAAACTCGTGCCCAACTTTAACTGGGACGTCTGATGTCTTTCTTTCTTTCCTTCACAGCATCATTTTTGCCATTAATCCATAAACGCCAGATTTGTCAATGGCAAAACTAATAGAGTGTAGTTGACAGATTCTCCCTGCCTGAGCTGTGAATGCCTGTAGTGCCTCCGGAGTTAAAATCTGCATTTTGACTTCTATGAATAATGTAAACAAATTCAATTCAATTGAATGAAAATAAAGAATAAATACTGGAGAGAAAATGGGCTGAAAATTTGCTTTTTATTTGTCATTATTTTCCTTCCACTTCACAATTGTATTCTTTCTATTGGTCTATCATATGAAATCCCAATAAAATGCATTAAACTTTGTGAATGTAAGATGCTTTTGGAAGGCACTGAAGAAGTGACTACCTTTCATTTCAGATGCCAGAGGACGAGCCGAGCCAGCAGGCTGAGTGAGACCCAGCAGGTCCGACTTCTGCAGGCTGGCAATACGAGATCTCCAGCTCACTTCCTGTAAACGCATAATTTTAGTGTCGCAAGATCACAAAAACATGAACGGCACAGTCAAACCGGTCTGTAACCATTTCAGAGGGTTCTTACCCCTTCATCTGCCTTCTTCTGTTTAGCTTCCTTCTCTTTCTCTTCTTCCTCATTCTTTTCTCTTCCTTTGTTGTCTGTCTTCATGGTTTGAATTGTCTTTTCTGCCTCCTGCAAATCTGTTAGCGTAACTCCCTTTGAATAAAAGAAAAGAATGATGAAGCAAACACACGGCGCAGCCGAGGTTCAAAGGCAGGGAACAGGTGGGGAGGTAAATCCTGACCTGGGTGGAGCGCCGGGATTGCCGCGCATGCCGGGAGCGAGCTTTTCTCTGCGCTTCCGCTTCCTCATCTCGCACAGGTGTCAGATACGACCTTTGTGATCAGAATCGCTGTTAGTGACAAAGCCAGATCACAGTCTTTGTTTGGTTAGATGTTTTGTTCTTACTTGCGCCTCTGTTTGCTCTCCTGTTCGCTTGTCATTGTGCTTTGAGAAATTGAGGTGATGGTTGACGGTGGTTCCTTCTTTTCCGTCTGTTCCTGAGGAGTTCTTTGGGGAAAATGTTTTAAGGTGTTTATGTTTGAAATTAGGCAAGAAATACACATTTGGTCATATTTTTCACCCATAAAACCCTCAAATATTGAAAGTAGGCATTATAAATAAATCTTATGTGACCTTTACATTTTCTTAAAAGCAGATTAGTCAATTTACAACTCCTTTTTGGCAACAAAAAAGCCCTCATAACCACTCTTTTTAATAATACATAGTCATTACCTTGTTTGGATGATGATTTGACATCTTGGTTCGCAGTTTTTATTTTACATAAATAACACTATTTTTTTTAGCAAAAAACGTTTCCATTGAACTGTGTTTAATAGCCGTCTGGTCAATATTTGATGACTTTTTCTACGAAAGCCATTAATGTAGAAAACCTGTGAGCTCCATCAAAATGAAATGGGTGAAGTGCACGGATTTCCTCTTACCCACCAAACGGCCTCTCTGCTATAAACAACTTTTGCTCTAGGATCATAAAAAATTGGAATTCTGGAAAAAGGGAAAGAACAACCCAAAGCTGAGGCAATAGTAAATAAAACACCTCATGCTGCAGCTACTACAGATAGCTTGAGCAGCATGTAACCAGCCTGAACCCCAGTACAAGCTGTTGTTTATGATCACAAGAAAATATATCTTCCCCTCCCACTTTTTTCCCTTCATTTTGTCTCCTGTATGAAATATCTGCTTATTTCCACAGATTTCATTAAATGAATAACGACTCTCTTTAAACAATCTTACAACATAGTTAGCTTCTAAGTACAGTGTTTTTCCCCTCCATGTCTGAGCCAAAGTAGCCTTGTTATTGCTTTTCTAAGCAATTCTGCCCAATTCTCATCTACCTATTGTGCTTCGTTCGCAAATTTTCCCATAGAGCTGGATTTCTCCAGTAGACTTTCAACAGGGCCAATCAGCGAACAGAAAGACGAGTTGTGAACAATGACGTCAATTTTCTGTGCTGTTTTGGAAATGTAGTCTGCCTATGGTTGCAGTTTAGCAACCTCAGCAGAGGAAGTCAATGTAGCCATTCAAACCATGTTGACCACACTTCAAAATATTGTGCCATTAAAGTCAGAGACAGAGGAAATAAGACATTTTATTGCTGGCAAAGATGTGGTTCAGCTCAGCACTTGGGACATGGTTGTTTATAGCATGTGCTATTTCTGGTAAGCTTCATAGTATAGTTTCTTTTACAGTCGTTACAGCCAAACGTTAGCAATTGGGTAAATTAAGATCCAATCATTTAAAACTTCAACAGAGTGCAACATCATTCCTGCTGGATGAAGCAAAGAGTACAACAAGGGGCTGTTTTTTAAACCAGTCTAGAGCCAAATAAAGGAGAGAGAACTCAGATTGTTTGTAGCATTGGAATATAGTGACCTATGAAGAAACCAACAATAGAGTTCAAGCAGTGTAACGAATGGTGTCCTGTGAATAATGTTTTGACAGATACATTATTGTGGTGCAATTAAAACCCCACAACACAAATATGGGTTAATTATGTAGACAAAAGTGAGACCAACACAATCACAACATGGCAGGTTAATATAAAGTAGGCCGTTGACACACTTGTTGGGATAAAAAATGCTGCAGCATGTCTGTTCACATCAGAGTAATGATGTTGGTCAGAACTGGAGCAGAAACTGCAATGACTTTTTAAATGCTGACAGATTTCAAGCAATTTGAATATTGTTTTTATTCAAAGACCGGTTTTTAAGGTCTCCAAACTACTGCCATTAAATACCTTTGACTTTCTCCTTCCTGGATAAATAGCCACATCAATCTTCATTTTAGTCTGAAGACTTAGATGTGAGTATCCCTAACTTTGCCTCAAGTGGACAAAATGTTATTTATTGATGCTTTAGCTATGCTTTTCAAATGTAACATTATCACTCTTCTGTAACTTTTGACTTATTTTTTGTGGGTTTTGATTTGTCTTATTTAAATATTTCTTGATATTAGGCAGAGAAGTAAATATAGTACTTTGCGGCTAGAAGTCTGAAAAAGAAAAACTTAATATATCTGCAAATTTAAGGTAAAATACCTCTGAGCTAAAAGACTATTAAGGCGGCTGTGACCAGCAGAGCTGGTTCCTGTACTCGATGAGGTCACGTTGGCGTCATCCAGTCTCTTTACATAAGACGAGCTAATAAAAGAACAAAATAGGAAAGGTAAACAAAAGCACATATTACACTGTAACTTTTACACATAAATTAGTATTTGCAGCTATGGAGGGTAGGATGCGAGGGTGGGGTTGCTGTTGTGAGCTGTGACAATGCAAGCACACAAACACTTAAACGGCAGAGCAAACACATACGAAACAGGTGGGGAGCAGCGTGACTGACCTGTGTAGCAAAGATGGTGTGGAGCTAGTGAACTCATTCCCTAACTGACTATGATGTCGTCGAGTGTACGACGAGCTACGGCTTAGCCAACTGAGAGAAAAGGGAGACAGAGTGACAGGGACACATACAGTACAGACCAAAAGTTTGGACACACTTTCTCATTGAATTCAATGAGAAGGTGTGTCCAAACCTTTGGTCTGAACTGAGTACAGACCAAAAGTTTGGACACACAGTTGTGTCCAAACGTTTGGTCTGTACTGTACGCAGTGACTTCGATTCTGCTTCTCTACGTTGGACCATTAAATTCTACCTGTTGGAGCTGTCAGAGCTGTTATCTGGAATACTGAAGAGTCTCCGTGTCGGAGTCGGCGGCACTCGAGCGAGTCTTGGCTCCTGGGAAAATGAAAGAGGGAGACTTTGGTCTGTTTATCAGTTATTTATGCAGCTCAGTGAGATGAAGCTCTAAAAGACGCCTTTATTTGGCTCGTCATGTTCTTGTTAAAGGAAAATAACGGCAGTACTTTTGTGGGCGCATAAATCTTGGAAACGATTGTGTACCTTGGTGTCGGCGTCAGAGCTAAGGCGGGGGCTGGAGGCGGAGCGGCTCATTCCAAGTCCAGAATCTGTGGCTCTGCTCGGGTCCTGTACGGAGTCCGAGAGCCCAGCTGAGCCCAGAGTCACGGAGCTGCCCGCTTTCCTCAGGGACGTTCTCCATGAGCCGGGGGACTCGGTGGCTGGAGGCTTGCTTGGTTCCTGCCACATGTGCAAAAGACTTGGGTTACAAAACTCTGTAAAGTGCAGTAAGCACCTGGTATCCATGCAGCATCTCTAAAGGCTACCTTCTTTAGCTGGCCTGCAGTGGTAGTCGCTGACATGGAGGTAGAAAGCGCACTGGTGGTATTTCGTTTGTTGTTCAAGTTATTTATGATTTCTCTGTTTTTTGCTTTCTCTGCAACAGTAAAACATTACGCAGGTCAAAAATCCTCCATACAGATTCACAGAGACAACGTCAAACCAAAACACAGCAGCTTCTCCCCTCTCTTTAAGCCCCTCTCACCTGACTCCGTGTCGCTCTCAGACTCGCTCTCCTCCTCTGAGCTGGAGCTGCTGGAGGCTTTCGCCTGGCTCTGCCCCGTTTGGCCTTCCTCCTCCTCGTCCTCGGCCGGACTGCTCGGCAAAGCGGGAGGCGGGTGCTTCTCCCGCTCATGAAGGCATATCTTGTCCCTGCTGCTCATGCGGGAGATAGAGGTCCTGCGGTGCAGAAGGGGGTGGAGGGGAGGAGCCCGAGTCGGGGAGGGACGACAGGTGGCATGCAGGGAGCTGATCAGTGAGGGCGACCGTACAACGTGCAGCCAATTACAGCGAGCAAGCAAGCGTCAATCGGCACATCAACAGGTAGCACCGCTGGACTCTTCTGGTAGTGCATTGTTTTTGAGTTGTCACCAGATTTCTAATTGCATCTTCAATTTATAATTTCTTTTGCTTTGATTTGTTTAAAAAAAAAGCAAAAGAGCACTAACTCAAATGAAAAAAACAATGCCTGGTCTCAGTGTCATGTTAGCCACTTATGATCAACAAAAGTATTAAAAATAACAATTTAAATTTTTTACATTTTGTCATTGTAGATCTACAAGTCTTTCCTGAAAAGTATCCCCACAGCATGATGCTGCCACCAGTTTCCTCTAATTTATTGTGCGATTGATTGATTTATTGTTTATTGTGACAGGTCTACATACAATTTTGCTAGATAGTTAAAAGTTCAGATTTAGTCTAACGTGGCTGCTTCCACATGTTACACCTTGACCTGCACATTTCAGCAACAAGGCAGCTCAAAGTGCTTTTCGCCATAAAACTGCCATTATGTATTTAGAGTAAAAATGAATAAGAAAGCTCACCACCACATATTTTAGATTGTAATTTGCAAAAGTATTTCCAAAATATTTGAGTACAATTTACCTTAGCCCTACACAACAACTTTGTGCTGGTCTATCACCTGAAACTCATTACAGGTTGTGGTTGTAACAGGACAAAATTTTTAGTACAGAGTTTTGTAGAAATAAAGCTAAAAGTTTTCAGTTCTATGACTTTCAAAGCAATAATTATTGGTAATTACTGGTTGTTGATAGTTGTAGTAAATAAGCTGCTCTCAGGAAAGCTCAGAATGTTAGTTTAAATCATTTAAAAAAATGATTTAATCCCTTTTTCTCCACTGAGTCATGTTATTCATACAGCCGTATAATTAGCATGATTGAAGTTGTACTAAGTAAAAATTAAAGAACACTGTGTGCAGCTATAACGTTATAAACACTATGTGAGGGTGATTAGTGGTTTTTGGGAAACAGACAAATAATCCCTGTCCGGATTTAAAACACTGATGTAGAGAAAAGTCTAAGAGCCACAAATGCTGACAGGAAAGTGGGATGTGCCCATTACTGATCTTATGTAATGGTCACTGGAACACATTATTCAAAGCATTTTATGTATGTTGTGTCATTGCCTAAAGGGCACTGCAGAGCATTAAGACTTTTAAATGGCAACATTTTAAGTTTTAAGACTTTTTAGTAGTAGCTTCCATTACTTCTTTCTGACTGCATGTCATGTGGCATGACTATGTTTACTGACACTAGCCAAAAGTGACTGTTGGTCACTGATGTGACTAATAGCTATGTGGAAGTACAATGCATTATGTCCAATCAGTTAAGTTAAAAGAATCCACAGAAAGTCAATAATGATGCTTGAATTATTTGGAGAGCTTAGCGCACTGAGCCGCAGCAAAATAATGTCCCCTTCTTTGAAACCAACCACAGTTCTGTGGTTAAACAGAATGTAGACCAATCATGTTTTCCATTTCCCTTCATAAAATGTAGTCGCTAACCTCAGAAATTAACATTAAATTTGAGATTTTTCAACAAAATGTCACACTTTTTAAAACTTATATTTATGAAATCTATTTTTGAGCTATTTTTCTTCACAAACATTCCTTTAGAGTTGTAGAATATTTACTATGGAGCCTGAGAAACCACAGACTTGACATAAATAGACGGATCGACAGACAAACGAATGATGGGAAAACAGACAAAGTCAAGGATGACTCAACAAACAAAAGGATGAGTGGATAGAAAAATGAATGGGCAAAAGGATGGATGAATGGACAGACAGATGAACAGAGTGAGGGATGAGTGAATACAGACAAACAGGGGGATGGATGGATGGTAGAAGAACATACTGATTGACAAATGGACTTTCAGATCTGCAATCTATCAAGCAGAGATTCTGACAGGGAGTCTAGATTCAATTTCTGTTCCACAATTACCCATATCTGGAAAATACGTAAATTGTATAATTTCCCCAGATTACACTGGAGCCCCTGTAAATCAGACTAACAGCACAAAGCGTCCTCTGCCTCTTAATGGCTTGATCTGCAGCTCTCGTCCATGACTGCACAGACAGTTCTCAGGGATCGAAAAGGAGAAAAGCCAGAAGCTTCTGACAGCAGCAAGTAGCCACTTTAAAACTGCTGATCTAACACCGATAAAAAGAAATGTACCAGATGTCTTACTGGTACAAGTACTTCACATAAAGGTCCTGATTACTTCTACACAAATGAACTTGAAACAGCTATTCAGATTGTTTATGACAGATGAAGGACTTTCCACAATAAAAAGATCAGAACTGCCATTATTTATGTCTAATTTTCCATTTACCATTTATATAATTATGATATACACAGATTTTTTTTCTTAACTTCTAACTGGCTTACTCCTAAATTACAAATTGAGACCAGTAAGTATGCAGTATGACACTAAGACAGACAAAGTCACTTCAGCAGTACATCAGCTCACAGGAACGCTTGGACTGTTAAAATCAGACTTGCGTGCATGCAGACAACTGGTACTGGGCTTTATGGGATTCAGCTAAGGAAGGGCAAAGTGTGTACCAACACACACACACATACAGTGGCACTAACCTGCGAGTGCGGACTGGTACCATGGAGATAGGTTGATTGGTCTCAATAACAGGATTCTGTTTCTGTTTCTCACTGCGTAACTGAAGAGGAATATAAACAGACATAAACACAGAGAACATTCTGTGCCGCAGCACCATCAATCAGATGGAGTTTATCTGAGCGGGTGATAATAGCTGCGGAGCTCGTTTGAAGGCAGACTTACAGCGTTCTGTTTCTTCTGCAGCTCCTCCAGGGTGTCCACGAGGTTCTCGTCTGCAACATCAAGAGGCGTTTGACCCTATAAGGAAATTAAGCCGTGTTTTATCAGCTGCAACAGACGATAAAGCTTCAGCGACTGATTTAGGAGTGAGTAAAGGCCATGTCAGTCGGCCTCACCACGTTGTTGACGGCGGCCATATCGCACATGTGGTCAGCGAGCAGGGTGCACACCTCCTCCTGTCCCCAGTGAGCTGCTGCATGCAGAGGCGTCCACCCGTCTATGTCCCTGCAGTCCACATCTACCCTACACTGTAACAGTACCCTGAGAAGGTGAAGAAGAACAGGAGGAGGGGCAGACATGGCCATGAATAAAAGACGAAACCAAAACAAAACAAAAAGTCCGTCATTTGTCTTCTTACTTGAGGACTTCGATGTAACCTTTGGCTGCGGCGACGTGCAGAGCTGTAGCCTTGGTGTTGGGGTGAGGCGTCAGGGAGCCGCCTCCTTCCAGCAGCGCCGTGGCGTCCTGCAGCATGATCCTCTCCTCTTCCTTCCGGGCTTTATCCACATCTATCCCTGTGAGGCCGATGTGAACAACGTGGGAATGACAAAATCATTTTTTTAAAAATATGCATTTAACTAAAACCGTTTCCAGAATGAAACCATAAAACATTCCAAAAGGAGATTCTTCTCATATACTTTTTGGAATTCTCCAAGAAATTGTGACCATATGAAGGTACGCAACATATTTAGACCTCTCAGGTCTCCTGGTTCTGGTCTGCATCCCCAGAACCAGAACCAAACATGGAGAAGCAGCATTCAGTTTCTATGCTCCACAAATCTGGAACAAACGTCCAGAAAACTGGCAAGATGCTGAAAGACTGAGTTCCTGTTTAGAGTTGCCTCTGATTAATAATAATAGGAACATTGATTGACAGATTTTATGTATTTTTGCTTGATGATTTTTATGATGGCATTAATGTTTATTGCTTGTTTCACAATTGGTTACTGTATGATGTTTTGTTTAAGGTGTAGCACTTTGAACAGCTTTGTTGTTGAGTCTTGACAAGACTTCTGCAACTCTACTTCAGCAAGACATCAGCAATTTTCATTGCAATATCTATCGATACAATACTTAATATCATATTTCAAGTGCTATGTATGTATATGAATTCTGCCAATCAATAGTATATATCTGGCACATTGAATAGACTTTAACAGACCTTGATACCTACATATGATGCATATCTTTAGTGGTTGAGACACAAAAGTTCAAATAGGGGTGAATGTCATGAAGGAAAAAAAGTCTGAAAAATGTGGGTTGACTTTATTCAGTATTGACAATATTCAGATGCTTTTCTGCTATCACAGAGCTCTCGTTCTCTCGTTTAGATTTGTATATTTTTATTTATTTATGTGAACTATTATAAAACAAACCAAATTACTTTTCCTCAAGTTGTGGCAAACTATTACTTCTTTAATTAATCTACATTTATCCTCAAAATACTTTAACACTGTTCGACTCCTAATATTTGAGATGCAATGATAACTTGGCTCGTGACCAGGATTTTTCAAAAAGTTTAAAATGTAATCATTTTCTAGTTACTGAACATACATGTTCATAGATGTTACTGAGGGAAGAACACTCAAAAATACCTGTTAGAAAAATGAAGACAGAGGAAGATGTAAGAAGCCATTTAAGAAACAAGCTATTCTCTGAAATGTTAGAAAGTTGCTAACTATATTTAAAAAAGCTGCAGAATCTTTCACTATATTGAAGTCTTTGATTCTGACATAATTAAACAATACAAAGCTTCAAATAAAGCAATGGGAGTTAAATGGATTTCTGATTATGATTCACTTTAGGTTCACAATCACCTCCATGACTCAGCAGGGCACCGCCGATGGCGATGTGCTAATGAGCTCACCTTGTTTTTTGATTTCAGCTCTGAGAAGCCTCTCCATTACATCTTCATTGGCCACATCCAGAGGAAGCTCTCCTTCGCTGTTGACAGCCCCAACATTAGCACCGTGCTCTATCAGGTACCTTCAAAACAAAGAGATGGTCCGCAAGCAGTTAGAAAAAAAATGTAAATATATCAATCTATAATTTACATACTGAAAAAATGTTGATCTGAAACAAAACACAGAGTCTGCAGTAGCCAGGATGATGACAGTGAGGAGGACTCACTTGGTGATCTGGATGAAGCCGCAGGAAGCTGCAGCGTGCAGAGGAGTCCAGCCCTCATTGTCCCCTCTGTTGACGTCGCTCCCGTTTTCCACTAGAAACTGCACCATCTCTGCGTTTTCATCGATGCATGCCTGACAGGGAGACAAACAAACACGTCAAAATCACTGTGTTTGATTTGTTTAGTTTGATTCATAAAAGGCCTGAAGCTGAGAACTCAAACGGATAATACAGATGTTTGTTTCAGAGGGTCTCCAACCCATTAAAAATCAGTTTACATTTTCAGTGAGAAAAGGGGAAAACTCCAGACATTTCCAAACTCTATTAAACCTAACTAAAGCAGTAGAGCTAAAACAATGACCACACTGTATACTTGCTGTAATGACTTTCTGCTAAGGGAGCTGCTAAAAGCCCTCAAGTAAGTTTCTATTAAAGATCTCAACGTGACCCAACCAAAGTCCCGAGATAAATCGCATGTGAATCTCATGGGATTGTTTTATGCTTTTTAATATTTATGAATAAAATCACAGCTTTACCTATTCTGAAACAATTTGCTTTGTATTATTCTGTTAGAAGTTGCACACTTAATACATAAATATAAAGGGAATACAAGCATACAAAAAATGCTTGGAAAATTACTGTTACCGTAATTCAAACTGATCAATGCGCTGAACTAGTTACAGTCCTGCGAAAAAGTATTTGCCAACATATACATTTATTTTTGCTTTCTATTACACTTAAATGCTTCAGAACATCAAACCAATTTAGTATAAGATAAAGAGAATCTGATTATATGTAAAATGTAATTTCCAAATGTTGATTTTACTTATTAAGGGGGAAAAAAGCAATTGCTACTTAAAAATTTTAACTTTGGTTCAATTTTACACAGGATTTCTGATATATGTGTATTTCTTCACCTTAAACATTTAAGCATGACACAAAAACACCCCACAAGAAATTTACAAGTGGGAAATACTTTCACACCACTTTATAAACATTCCCATAAAATGAAATGAAACATTTTATTGTTTCAGTTGTTTTTCCCTCTTCTTTATGCATGAAGACACAGCTGAATATATTCATACATCTGAAAAACATGACAATCAAGCCAGACAGGATTCTTGATGCAAGAAGATAACATGGATCATATTACGAAAGAGCACTTTAAGACTGTGATTATTACATTTTCCTTGCGCTTATCGTGTGTTTTATTGTGTCCTTTTGTAGTCCAACATTTCTGATTAAAACACGGCGGAAGAGAACAAATGCATGACAGAAAGTGTCCAATGAAGATATATTTGTCCTAAAACAGAGATCAATACAATGAAATTGAAAATGTGCATTATTTTGATTTAAACTTTGTAAAACATTTTACTTCTTGCTTTGTTATTGTGCAGAAATGGACAGTTAAATAGCCATATCTGCACAAATTTGCATATTTTTGCATGCTGGGTAGAGGGTAGTATTCAAAGTATTTTTAAATGATTGGTATTCAAGTCCCTGATGTAACTCACCGCACCGTACTTGTGGTATGTTCATGTGATTTTACATCAGACGCTACTAAACTGCCAGCGAGCTGGAGAACTGCTTTTGTATATCCAATTTTTATTATTTCCTTTCATAAAACATAACTTTTTCACCTGTGCATAACCTGTGAATATGTATTATAGATAGGCCTGTCACGATAGCAAATTTTGCTGAACGATTAATTGTCTCAAAAATTATTGCGATAAACGATAATATTGTTTGAAGACCTTTTTACACTGAAAATGATGTAATAACGCATGCGATTTCTTGCCAAAGTTAGATATACTTTATTTTCAAAAGAACACTCATCACTGGAACTGGTAAACAAAGTCTGTATAGTATGTTGCCCTTCAGTAATAATTAGATTTAAATAGAGAAGATGGGCACATCGACTACCTGATGCAATAGTTCACACTACACGATTTTTTGCTCCTATTTTTTTCTCAGCACGTTGGTCTTTCTAAGATTGTGTGGTGTGTTACGGTAGATCGTCGTTGCCGCTCTGATCCAAATCAGGGGTTTTCCCCGACTGGGCGCTTTAACGCAGCCAATCAGAAAGCTAGGATTCTCCTCAGTGTTTTCTGAGGGGAAATTACGCCGGGGAATCCCAAACAGCTGACACGGCGCAACCCGAAGTCCAGCGGACATTGGAGATGATACATGGAAACAACATTAATGTTTATTCAACATGCAAAGAATATAGAAATGACAAGAGGAGGAGTTGGAGCGAAACCGGTAACTTTTCAGCTGTTCTTCGTTAACGTGACGTAAATAGGTTCTAATGATTTTCATTCAGTCAGGACTTTACGCTGACACTAGCAACATGCACTGCAGGTAGATTGTAGTAAAGCATTGATTAATGTCTGGTTTTAAAATTAGTTCACTGGATTTGTAGCCATTATTTTGTGCCCATTGTTGGACACCACACGGCAGGACCGAACCCGATCGAACCGTTATACCTAGGATTTCTGTCGGCTAATGTGTGATCTCTCAGGTTTTGAAAATGGGCCGACAATCAGCTGACAGCTCTAAGATCGTGTTATGTGCGCTGTGCTTTACACTAAGGAAATGAGGAAGGGAGGAGTCAGTGGAGAGCACCGGAGTTGAGCCTTTTTTCATTCAGTGTCATTAGCTGAAAGAGAAAAAGGTCGGAAGAGACGATAATGCCGATAATTAAAATGACGTCGGTAGTTTTAATTTATCGTACGATTAATTGATTTATCGTTTATCCCGACAGGCCTAATTATAGAGTGTGCACATTAATTTCAATAATAATATTAGGTGTTATTCACCCATTACAACGACATTCAGAGTGAATGAGAGACTGTACTGGCTGCTGAAGTCTCCTGTCCAACTATAATATTTAAAGGAAAGTTTATATAATGCATGCTAATGTTAGTCTTCCATTTAAACAAATTGCTCTGGGTGAAAACATTGCCCAGGAGGAAAAACTTCAAACATATATATACTATACTATACTATTCATATACATATACTATTCATCTATATTCAGATAGTTCCCATTTTACCGTAAGCACATAAACCTGTGCGTCACCCATTTATCAAGAGAGAGAAAAAAATTTGCTTTGATTTTAGAAAAAAATGGTGTGTACTTTTAACTTTGTACACTGTAGTCCAGTAGAAAAAAAACTGAAAAAATTAGACTGAATAATTACTTAAATTCATTTGACAAAAGTTTTAAATTAAAGTTCAAAGTTGTTTTTTTTTTTTATTAAATAAAAATATGATGACTATTCACTAAATGGGCAAATTAGCTAATAGATATCTTGTTGAATTACCCGACTATGAGTGTTTAAGGTGGAATTGTGGTCAGAGACGACCAGTTGGAGCATTTTTCCATCATTAACCACTGATGACGTAAATGAGCAATAATGAAATATAATCTGCCAGAGGTCACATGGTTGAAGTTGACTTCCTCTGCTCAGGCTGTTGGATGCAGTGGTTGATCTGCGAGCCACACCTACATGCCGCACTGAATGCCTCACCAGGTGACAAATATTACACACCCAGTTTCACACCATGTGATGTAAAAAAACAGGATTCTTCTTCCACTGAACTGTGCTCTAACTTGCAGTATGGACTTGTTTCCCTGTAGAAAAATAAAAACAACCTCCAATGTAGTGCTTTTCCGTGGAACCTTTCCAATAAAACCGTCACAAACCTTTTCATTGTACGAACCTGCAGAAGCTACCTCTTTTGTTGGCCAACTCAGACATGCCTTTAGTACACACAAGCATCACAATAATGATCCATTTCAATGGAAAAAGGATATTTGAGACAGGAAGCTTCCTACAGAAGCAGCAGCTCGGGGCTGCTATAACCCAATCCTATCACAGTGTGGCTCCTTTCATATCCAATCCAATATTTACATGTGACATTTTCTCCTGCTTTTAGCAACTGAGTGCAAGTATCTCTACGGAAACCTGCAGCCTAATGTTTCGCACCCATTGCCTTCAGCACTTGCAGCACTGTATACCCATTAGCAAGAAAATCAAGATTTGTTACTTCTTCTCACAGCGCCCCTAATGCTTTTGCCAACTGAGTACACCTGAGGCAGTTCTTGATTTTCCAAAAAAGGGGTCCCGCACTTAGTTTTTTCTACCCGACTGGTTATATATGCATCCAAATGTATTGAATTGACACAAAAAGTGGCAAACAGCTGAACAGAAAGACCAGATTAAGGTGTTTTAATGACAGTCAGCTGTTTTTTGTCTTAGCAATGAGTCAGAAATTGGCAATACAAAAGGTTTCAACCAGCCCCAGGAACAAGAACTCTGTTGTCGCGTAGAAATAAAAACATAGACGAGACAGCCTACATGCAGCGCCTTGCAAAAATATTCATTTCCCTTAAATTTTTTTTCCTGTTTTTCACCTCAAAATAAAATCTACTGCAAGAATTTAAAGACACCTTATCACAATAACGTCCACTAGCTGGTAAATTAATTGTTGAGAAAGAGTATGAGACCTCTGCGACAGACTGGCGACCTGTCAAGGGTGACCCTGCCTCTCGCCCGGAACATTTGCTGGAGAATGGCACCAGCACCTCCCAACCCCGCTAAGGACAAGGGTGTTAGAAAATGGATGGATGAATGGATGGATGGATGGAGTATGAGACCTGCAAACTAGAGCTGTAACTAAATTATTTTAGCAATTGATTTTTCTGTCAATTATTCTTACGATTAATTGGATTTAAAAAATGACATATCCTCCAGATTTTCCCATTTAACCACTTAAGCCTATTTATGCAATGTTAGAATTACATAAAAGATACAAATAAAAAAATTTAATTCCTTTTTAAAATAAGAAAATAAACATTTTACTGCCTGAACTGAAATGAGACAGCATCCCTTTAGCGTATGCTTGATCATTTGCAGTGAAAAAAACATACTAACAGCAAAGTGAAAACCTTAGCCCTTTGTGCTTGACCTAACAGTGTAGGAATGATTTGTTCACTATCTTTTGGGATTTACAGGTTAATAAAATGACAGCAGTAGGTGCTCAATATAAAACCTTTTTTTTTTTTTTTTTTTTTTTTACAAAATTTGAACCAGGTGAAGTTAAAATTAAACCACCTGAGGAGTTCTGGGCAGAATATATTTACAGACAATGATTTTTTTTTTTTATCGTTAAGGCAAAATGTATATATTAAATGTATATATTTTTGCAGTTTTCTCTTAATGACTGCTTTGAAGATGTTGTTCTTTCAACAACTGGTCTTTTCTGATTGTTTATACTTTAGTTAAACTATCACTAAATAAGTTGACGATTATTTCAATAATTGATATATCAAGATTAATACAATTAATTGTTTCAGCCCTACTACAAATCTATAAGGAAAAGACAATCAACCTAAACAGGTCACAAAAGAAAAACACAAATCTGGAGAAGCCGCAAAGAACCACAGCTCTGGTAGAAAGTCTGTTGAACAACGATCAGATACAGACCAGTGGAAGGAAGGAAGAAATGTGTTGCCGAGAGAAAGCCCATGAAAATCTGTGAAGGAATAACACTTCACATCATCCCAACTGTGAAACATGGTGGTGACAGCATCATGCTGTGGGCAAACTTTTCTTCAGCAAAAACAGTGAAGCTGGCCAAAGCTGATGAAAAGAAGAATGGAACAAAACAGTTCACAATCCTAAGACTGAGCAGGAGCTTCACTCTCCAGCAGAACAACGATCCAAACAATTAAATGGTTTATTAGCATATTCATGTTAGAATGACCCAGTAATACCTGAATCTACCTGGGAATTTGCCAGAAGTTACTCAACATCTTTTTTTATGACAATTAATCCTTTTGCAATTTCAAACAAGCACTAAAATGAATAAAACAGTGAAAGATAGTAATTTTTACTTAATAATCAACATATTTATGTCATTACGAAAACTGGAGATTAGTCTATGTTTGTTACAATCACACATTTTACTGAACGATAAATTGTCCCAGAAATTATCGCCATAAACAATAATATTGGTTTTTTTGAGACAATTTTCAAATAATATATTGATATTTGCATAATAATGCAAGTGCAAGAAACTAATACACCTTAATTTTGCACAGAACAGCCAACACTGTGAATGGAAGTTATATCAAATGTCCAAAATAAAAGGCAACAACCAAAAACGATGAATAAAAATTAAATAGAAACCACTTTCAACCAAAACCATAAATAAAATTGATAAGACTCTAAATAAAATTGGCCTTCAAAAAATAATCATTAGAATGAAAATTATCAAGCTCATTTTAATCTATCATGCGATTAATTGATTAATTGCTTGTTGCGACAGGCTTAGATAAGTCTTATTTTATTTGTTGACTGATCCTTGTAGCACTGACCACACAGGAAGTTGTGACCGCTCTGGTCTTTAGGAGAAGCCGTCGCACCCCACAGATGCATTCTCAAAGTTTTCTAAGCCCATACATAGGCTGCTCTGCTTAAAAATAGCTTGATATCACAAAACGAAACAAAAACAGTGAAGACACGAGGATGATGTTAGTCTTGCAAATGTTCACTCATGAACAAATGGCATTCTGATCTTCTCCCAGCATCAGATGATAAGTTAAGAGATCTCAAAGGTGATGACAACTAAACACCATGACAAGAGAAATGTCTGTAGTAAGTTTTAACATGATAAATATAGAAGTCAAGACTTTTAACTGGAAACCACACATATCAACCGGTGGCCTGAGAAAAGAATAGGAATCATCTTTTGGGGACATTTTCTGGCAATTGCTGCTGAGAAACCTCCTTCTCTTTATTTATTTGGATGTGGATAACAGAATTTGCTAATCTGAAGTAAAAGCCGTCAAATCAACATCAGTAATTACAACTCCTCAAACTGAGTCGAGAGTAATGAGAATGTTTACATGATGCTAAAGCCTCACACAGAGCCGCTCCCCTCCAGGAGTGACTTAAGCTACCTAAGAGGCTTTGCTTTTGGTCTAAATCAACTAATCGCAAAGCCGCTAAAGGCCTTCTTTCGTTCCTCGGAATATGAGACAATTAGTGGGAAACCAGGTTGGGGGGATACAAATTTGCTTGTTGTAAGAACAGAAGATGACGCTTGCAAGCGACGCCAAAAAGCTTTATTCGCCCACTACTGAGGGATGTGTGTTTGTTTGGTGGGAGGGAATCTGAACAAGTAGCTGAATGAAAGAACAGAGGGCACTTCTTGCTCCTCTGAAGGCTTCAGAGGTGAGCGCAGACCCTCCAAGCAGAGTCTTTCTCCAAGTCATCAAGTGACTCATTGTGGAAATCGCCTTTGACAGCAGCAGCTTGTGCTGTTTGAGGAATGTTTTCCATTTCTTCATCTGAAATCCCTAAAGTCCCTTCCACAGGGAACTGGCAGAGAGGAAGGAGGAAGAGAAAGAGTGAGCAAGGCAGTCCGAGTAGGAGGAGGAGGAGAAAGACGGTGTTGTGGAGAAAGTCTTTGGTTGGTGAGGATGGAAAATTTGGAAAGAGTAGGCCTATATTTGATTCAAGTTGCCAGGCAACAAATGAGCAACAGGGGAGGAACGGGATGGAGGGATGGATAAAAACCTCAGTTGGGTACCACATGGGGATCAAACTTAAACAGGAACACTTTATACAACTTTTATCTTGGAATTACTATCGCTTCCTTAAATATAATACCCAGTAGTGCATCGCCCCTCCCCATAACAAACACACATCAGCATTGACGGCCAGGGTAAAAACAAACTTCTAGATCTTCTTTGTGTTTATTTGAGTCAAAAAGATCATGTATCATTAAATATTGTGAAGGAGGACCAACATTTGACAAATAATAATTCTAAAGCATTCAAGTTGCATTTAAATTAAAAGAGGATTCTGTGTTACATGAGCCAAAATTTGACTCTGGTGACCCTCAAGTCACACAAGTTGAAGAAAACAAAGGAGAAAAACTTTGACTCTTACAAATCTAGTTATTTCTATCTAAATTGTATCATGTATTTTGGGGCAAACTGGTAGTATTGAACTCACTGTGAGTCTTGTGGCTTGGCTCACTTTCATCAGATGATGCAGAAGTACTAAGTTTGGATTTGAAAATCATCTCAGTGGAACACAAACAGTGAGCTTGGAAGCTTGTCCTTGGGAACAAATAATGATTTACTACAAAACGAAAACGAAACCTGTTCTATAGGTAAAAAAAACTATAATAAGTTTAATTGCTTTCACAGAAAAGTCCCACTGGTAGCTATAAATGACTGGAGCATGTGCAGCTCTTTTGGGAACCTCAAATATGGGAGGGGGGGAGAGACAACAACAATGTTTACATCTCCTTAAATATTACATATGACACTCGCTGGCTTTGTCTTCAGCTTGCGTAAAGAGACGACGACGTGTTTGACACCCTGTGTTATAAATGAAGAGGAAATGCAGCATCACAGAAGGTTTGTGTGACAGTGATGATGTCCAGAATGCAGCCCACTGATGACACTGAAGTAGAAAGGAGGGAGGATCTCTAAAGTTGAAGACAGAAGACAGAAACATCTCTAAGAGCAGTAATCCTCGGTCAGTGGACAAGAAAAAGAATATATAGCCAGTCTAATTCCCTTGTCACACAATATAAGATTTCCTGAAGATCATGACACTTCCACTGCTCCTATAAAAATCGTCAATGCCCTTAAAAAAGCCATCGATTAAAAGCAGTGCCATCTTTCTATGCAACTGGATTCCTCAAATGCCTCTGATACCAGATTTTTTTAAACAAGCAGTTGGAGGGTTTGCAAATTAGCTTCAAAACAGAACCAAGATGGTTCAGATATACGCGCCAAACTCGCAAAAGGGGTACCACAAGGCTTAATTCTTAGTCCATTACTGTTGTCCATCTAAAAACCTAGAGCTCATTCTGAAGTCACTTCAATGACAATGTAATTTCTTGCTCTGCATCCAGCCTCGCAAAGTCTTCTGAGTAGTTCCAAGAACTTGGAGGTACAAGAAATGACGTGGTGATTAACTTAAACTTCCTTTGCGATAAAACTTTACAAATACAGTTGAATTGATTATTAAAATTCATTCGCAGTTTTGGAAATGAACCTTTTCTAATTCCTAACACTTTCTGCTCCTAAATTAGTTAATAAAATTCTGAAACATAGATGCTAAACTATTTTGACCAGATCTTCCTTGCAAATTAGCTGAATGATCTCAATGGAACAAACATAGTAAAATAATAATCTATGAACTGTAACTTGAAGCATCCTTTTTGGAATAATTTCCTACCCTTCCTGTAGTTATAGTTTTTCTACACGAGGACCTGTTTGTTCACTAGATCATTACAATATATTACTACACAGGGAGTGTCTGCCTCAACCCTGCTAGTCTGCGTCTATAAAAGATTATCATCCCAGGAACATTGATATGACCTCATTTTACTGTGTGACATAAAACTAAAAAAACCAGGCAAGAAGTATTGAACTAACCAGGGGAAAAAAATAAGGTGAACGTGTCAGGCTAAAGTAAAGAAACTGTGACAATCCACACACAGGCCAGAAATTCTGCCTAAACCTCCCTGAACAAATCCAAGCATTCCGATGAAGCTGCAGAACCTGCTGCGGTAAATACTCAGCAAATGTTTACTTTGTTTCCTAGAAAGCAACACATTTTACCTAACGAGCTAGATAACCTGAACGCCTCATTCTGTGAGGCTCATTAACGGATAAACGTCGCGGTAAGTTTAGAGACAATCGGACGCCTGCAAAAAATGACAAACAAATGTTGTGTCCTGATAACAGACACAAAGCTAAAACTGTCCACCTGGTGAAGCGCTGTCAGCCCGTCTACGTTGGCGTGGTTGATGTCAGCTCCTTGTCGGAGTAGCGCCGCCACCTCCTCCCGGTCTCCGGCGGAGCAGGCGGCCATAAACACGGCTCCTTGCGCGAACTGCACCTTCGCGCGCCGAGTCCCAGAACCGCCCGTGGTTTTCCGAGTCTCCGACCCTGTCCGGTCCGTTTCCGAGCCCAGCCATCGCTGGAGCTGATCCTGCCGTCGCTGTTTGGCAGCTTCGGACCGGGAATGGTCAGTGGCCGCCATCTTCCCCCTGGTGTGTCCCCGGACAGATTCAGCTCATGGTACGAGGAGGAGAAGCAGCGGAGTGCGGTGTTTAGATTGAGCCTTCTCACCCCCTGCCTGGGCTGCGCCACCTGGTGGACGATCTCTGCAATTGAAACCACAAACTTCGCTGAGAACTTCAACGGCAGCCCCCTGGTGCGTTCAGGGTCGGCTCGGAATTTACTTACTGCAACACAATTGTATTAACTACGCTGAAGTTAGCTTCAAATTCGCTGCTTCAGCTTCAGCACTTAACAAAATGTTTTTTTTCACGACACCTAGCCACCTTTGATCCCCTATCAAAAATAATTAGAATGGACACACTTTCATCTCATATTCTATAAAACACTGCAAAATGTCGCAGTAGGAAGCATTTTTGCCTTGCAACAAAAAGGTCCTGGGCTCAAATCCCATCCTGGACTCTTTTTGCATGGTGTTCACATGCAGGGGTTCTCTCTGGGCACTCCAGCTTCTTCACAGCCCAAAAACATGACTGTTAAGTTTAATGGTCTCTCTGAAATGCTCTTAGATGCGTGTGTGTATAGTTATGTTTTTCTGTGTGGCCTTGTGATTGGCGACATGTCCAGATTACAAGGTGTGCATGCACGTGTAGGACTCTCCATGTATTCTTGCTGCCTCCTACAGTCCACGACATAACAGTTAGGTCTAAATTGCCCCTTAGAAGTGAGCAAGGATGTACAGATGTTGCTACTGTTAAAGTCACACAAAATAGTATTTTTTTTTCTTACACCAAATATAACAACAAAGATAATTATTAAAACAAAAACTTGAGAAGTGAAAAAAGTGATACACCTAAAAAAGTACTTTGCAAAATGTATGCTTCATGCCAAATTGCATCTTAATATGTGGTTTATAATGGAGGAATGATAAATGTAGTTTAACTTTTTTTAACTGACTGAATTGCTAAAAACCCACAAACATCTAGCGTTGCAATCCAAACCTACAGTGGTTTTATAGGTATGGGGAATGAAACCTAGTCTAAATTTGGTGCATGAAGAAACTACTTTTTTCTGTTTTCCTTTTTTACTACTTGACATTTTTGTAATTTTCTACTTCATTGTCATTACAGTTACAGTTTATGCCACAAACCACAAACAGTGAAAAATCCTCTGTAGTTTATAATTGAACTTGGGTGGTTTGCAGCATATGCCTACTGCTGCTCCTGTTTGTCTTGTCATAAGATGGAAGTTTTTCTGTTGTTGTTTAACAGAGTTGTAGTTATATGCTGTAGTTAATCATGGGGAGTACCAGTTTATTTTATGATCACAAATTCTAAACATGAGGACACCTGGTGACAATTTCAGCACATTACATTGACTTGGCAAATAACATGTAAGTTTTTAGCAAATCAAATGCTCTATTAAAATGAAACACACTGTACATGACGAGTACTTAAAGAGCTTAGTTACTTAATAAGTAGAAAATGTGCAGTTCTGAAAAAAATGATTGACACTGAACAAAACACCAAACATATTTTAAAATAATTAACTAAAGTGAGAAGCAGTGGAAAAAAACAACAATGAAAAATCATAAAAACTATGATTGGAAATATACATGACCACTACAGTACTTTCATGTACTGCATACACATCAGTTTGTTTTAGCCATTTACATTAGTACATTTGTTAAAAACAAAGTAAGCTTTCTTTAAACATAGTGCATTGGAAATGGCATCATGCAAATGGAGTAACTGCTTTTAACAAACCAACTCTAATGTTTTCCGTTTTGTCCAGTGCTTCCTGCGAGCCAAAAGTAATTGCAGGCAGGAAAATGCTGCTTCACTTTGTGGCTGACTGCCTTCCACTAAAACCATCAACACTTTTTTTATTTTACTGTGCTAAATCTTTGTAACATCCTGTAATTCAAGTTTCTGCATGACTGACTAACTGTGCAAATTTTAAGTGTGCTTCTGTTGATGTAATACTCTCTGAATGCTTGTAGCTAATGGCTTATTTCTGACTCAGACACTGGTTCAAAAATGTCGAACACCCAGTAAATGTGCCTGTGCCTTAAAAACTATTTATGGTTCTTGAAGTTTTGTAGATTTTTGCCACGCCTTACACCTCGCTGTAGTTTTTGGAATTTTAAGTGGAAAATGAAACAGTTGACCATAACTGTGAAGTGAAAGAAAATGGATGCATGGTTTTGGAGATTATTTACAGTTAAATATCTGAAAAGTGTGGCATGTGGCATGCCGCATGCATTTGAAACAAACCAAAACAAAAAAAACACTGTGTGGCAGAGAACTAACACTGCCGATAACCCTGAACACATCATCCAGACAGTGAAACATTGCAGTACCATGATGTGGAGATGCTTCTCTTCCACCAGGATAAGAAAGCAGGTCATAAGTTATAAAACTGGGCTATCCTTGAAGAAAACATGTTAGACGATGTATTAGACCTGAAACTCAAACATATTTATGTATCGGAAAGGCCCAGTCAAAGTCCAGGTCTAAATTTGGTTGAGAATCTGAGGAAAGACAATCTGAAGAAAGACTTGCTTTTCACGTTCCTTTTCCATCCATTCTGACTGAGGTTGTCAGTCTCTGAATATCTAACGCTGTCAGAGACATATCACGAAACGCTTCCAGGTGTACATGCAGTGAGACGTGGCTCCAGCAGGGCTGATTACAAACACATGCTATTCTCGTATTTTTGATTGGAGAAAAAAGTGAAAACCATAAATTTTTCTTCCATTTCACAATTATGCACAACTTTGTGTTGGTGTAAACTTAAGGGAAGTATGAATTCTTTTTCAAAGTACTATATCACTACTTCCAAACACTACACAAAGTAGCTGACTGCATTTCAAATGCAATATTGACATTGCAACTTTAACATATCCTAGTGTAAAAATTCAGCCTTATTTTTGTTTTTCACTATTCCTGGATCAGGATTGTGATCACAGCTGAAGCCTACCAAAAGCTTTTAGATCTGCTCAGAGGTTTAGCAGGTTTGCCACCTTGAGGATTAAAATAACCTTTGCGTTCTGCAAAGTCTTGTTGGAAAAAGCTGGCCACGCGGCTGGTCTCTGGTGGGATCTGTCCGGTTTTGAAGGAGCCTTGCAGGTCCATGTCGATGCAGAGAACTCCAGACAACAGCCGGTTCTTGTACCGGTCGAACACGTCCTGCATTGAAGAGCCGCTGTTGTTCATCCAGGCGGGAAATAGGTTGCTGGAGCTGGGCTTGGATGGGAGGGACTTGTAATGGTAAAGCTCCAGGTGGCAGAACAGCCTATTAGAAAAGATTGCAAATGAAAAATTAGCTCAAATTAGCTCTGATTGTTGACATATCAGTCACTTTGAATTCCTGCCACCCTCAAACGGCTAAAATGATATGCTTCTGCAAGCCTTACAAAGCTAAAATCCTGCCAAGATCAAATGCTGCAGAGAGCAGCCTCTGTCAGTCAGGTGTGTACAGTCTTGCCTGACATGTTATGCAACATTAAGCTGTGACTGTAACTGTCGGTTTTATGAACTACCTGGCAGATACGTGCTGTGAAAAGTTTCTGGAAGCCTGACGCAGAAGACGTTGCAGGATTTTCAGTATCTGCTCTCGGATCCAGCCCACATCCTCCTGCACATCTGGAAGCCACTCCAGAAGCCTGCACATGGAAGACATCATCATCATCAGTCGGTGCACAACATAGCATCCCCAGTAACAGCGATAAACATTGCCCTCAACTATCAAAATGGTGCACCTGGTAAAGTTTGCACAAAAGTCTTAAAATAAAGTTAAGTTAAGAGACCTGGTGATGAAGAGATGCCATTTTTATGCAGTCCTCACTGTTTATGGTTTCAAGAAAAGCTCAGGTCTTCATCCAACCTTGCTTGTGCCAGTTCCAATTGTTTTAAACATAGTAATTGCTAATATGAGTTTAAATATGGACAAATGTATGGAATTAACATTTTTATTTTAGCCTATCACCTGAACACACATTTGCAAATTGTGAATGAGATGTTCCACTGTCTTTTAAATTTTGAGATGAGAGAAAAGGGCCCCTGTGTCAGAGGAATAGTAACTCAAGGATTACTAATTAATAAGTTCATAAAAACTGTGAAACTGTAAAAAGAGAGTAAACTGATATTGCTACAGGTACCAATAAATGTTGCAGCTGTGACAATAAACAAGAATACTTCAGTTAATAGTTGCATTTTTCTAAGTATTCAGTGTGATACTAAGCCTCTACATTACAAAACGGAAGTTATTCTTGCAGCCTTTTACCAATTTTCATAAGGGGTGAAAATAATGCCTGCACAAAAACGTGGATGAAATAAACTTCAAATCTACGCAGTTTCAATACTTTAAAAACATTGTTTCCTGAAAAATGGCTTCTGTTATGAAACATACAATCAGACACGTGCAACATTATCAGAAACAGTAGGAATGGGGTGTGATGTGATGACGTCACACATCACCTGAGAGTCAAGGACACAGCAGACTCCAGAGGGAGAGTGTAGGGGAGCATCATGGCTGATGCCATCCTGACAGGGAGCAGATTGCCCAGAGACTGCACCAGGCTCCTCCTCTCCAGGCAGGCCTCCAGTAGAGCTGCAGGGGGCGCCAAACATGCAGAAGTTAAAGAATTTCACACGATTTCACAGGAAGTTATGTTACTAAACACATGCTCAATTTAGTGAATATAATTTATTCTGTCACGCTTCGTGAATATAGTTTGCCACCGCTGTTAACTTTACGGTTTTAATAATGCATTTGAAATATTCTTTTCTCAAAGTGGACAGACAACACAATTTAATTTTAAAAATAAATAAATACTTGGGTGCATAATTGGATAAATTTCTTGTGAATTCTTTTTCATTTTACACCAGCTTAATAATACACACTGAATATAAGCAAGTCTCAGCTTGACCTCATGTCGTCTTGGCAGAACTGGTAGAGTTCACTCTTTGCAGAGACTTTCAAGCATAGCCTACACATTTTTAGCAGCATTTACGATAGTTTTCTTTTGGGTAGAATCATTAGAAAACTTTATACTGGGCGTACAGAACCAGTTTTGATGTGTATATGGGCTCCTTGTCCAGTTGGTAACTATAAAGGAAATAAAATGTTTTTCCATCTACAAAAGGCATGTATTACAAAAGCTGAAAAGAGCTAATTTGTTGATTTAAAAAATTGACAGGCACCAGATATGTCAAAAAGTACCAAGAAGCATATTAAGTACCAAAAGAAGCAAGCAAACAAAAATATTCAGGGTCAGCAGTCGGATACATAAACTTTACTGGAAATGTGTTTTTACAATAGCTGCAATAAAAACTTAAGAAAAAGACTTAAGAAAACATGTTTAAGAATAGTTTTAAACCTTAAAAAAGTCTGATGTTAATGAAGCAGAAAAGAAGAACAAAACAAAACGAAGACTACTGGAGACTTTCACACAAACTGCAAATAGATATAATAAATATGATACACTGTCAGGTTGAGTGAAATCTTACCTTTGTGCACGGCAGGTGGAAGATACTCGATGATATGCTCATCTAGTGAGGAGCTGGCATGAAGCACCACTTTTGCCTCCACCTGTGGCTTCTCTTCTGCCTCGTTGTTTTTCTCAGCCCTCCCTTCATCACAAGCCTTATGTTCTTCTCTGTTGGCCAGCAATGCTTTGTCTGTTTGAGGCCCGGTATAATTAAGCAATCCTGAATTTCACACAAAACAGATATAAACCTTACTGATTCATCAATATATTCTATTAAAAAATATATAATATCTCTGGTAAAGGTGTTTTTAACAGCCAAATATACATTTCACTGCTGGTGTGTACTTAAATAACTACGGTGAGTAATTCGAGCTTATCACAAGAAAAAAACAGCTGATTGATTTGCTGACATGGTAAAAGGAAGCATGAGTTTTGATAATGTATCAGGACCGACACGCTGTGTACAACCTAAACATTTGTGGTCATGAGACAAAAACAAGAAATCAATAATGCTAGTTTATAGCCAGATTTATTCAAAGGAGCTTTGAGGCTGTTCACAGAATAAAGCAAGTCTTACCGTTTCTCTTTAAAAAGTGCAAAGCATCTTTATATCCCTGCTTGCACATGGACTTCATAACCTGCATTCAAACACACATTTATGTTTATCTTTTATGTGTCAAAGTAGTCCAGTGTGATCACTCCATCTTACATGCTGTTGTTTGTGGGTTTTAACATTACCTTTTGTAATGTTTGTAAAATGTTTAAATTGTTGAGGCGAATTTTCTGTTTTGATTTTGTTTGTGTCCTCAGATATTTCATTATGTCTTGTCTTTGTCATTTTTGCAAAAGTATGATTTTATTGTAATGTTTGTGGTGTGTGGACCCCAGGAGGAACAGTCTCTACTACTGTAGAGACTAATTGGGATTCTTAGTAAACACGATAAATAAATTTACAGAAATCTCAAAATGCTACAATCAGTAAAACAATTAGACAGAAACAAATATGGTCCATAAAACACAAATCAAAACATTAGAAGATTAGAACAAGACACATTAATTAAAAGAAAATCATAAAAATGATTTTTCTCCAATTGCCTTGCACTTGCACGATCACGATCACAAATATCAAAGTTTTAGCATTACAAAATGTGAAAAAACTCTAGGGGTATGAACACTTTATTAGAGAAAGGCCTACCATTGGATCTGGTGGGAAAAGCGCCCTAGAGACTCTGTATAGGTTGGGGAGGGTGAACTGGATGCTTGTGTTGGTGAAACGTAGCTCGTGGATGTTGGTGGAAGTGTCTCGAGGGCAGATGTCACTCTCTCCGGAAAAGGGGGAGACCGTGATGGTGTTCTTCAGCTCGTACTGCGGCAGGTTGTTGGAGATTCCCCCGTCAACATATCGCTGAATGGTAAAAGATAAATAGCAGCAGAGTAAACAGAGCCAGATCAATGAATGCACAAAGTTTCCACAAACGGAACTGAGGGGGCCTTCATCCACAGCGCAGGAAATAAACAGGATGCGATAATAGTGAACTCATATCCTCTGTATTGATAAGGGCAGGTTTTTATCAAAGATTATGAAATGTCAAAGCTACCAACCAGACATTTAAATGAAATCAATCAAATAAACTTTAGATAAATTCTCCCCTACAGAACAACATCTTAAATTTTCTATTTGTTTGTAATTTTTGTTATTAATCTTGATTAGATTTTTTTTTAATTCACAGGGTTCCATGCAAACAACATCCCTTTAGTAACATTATATGAACCACAAAGCAACTGATCATAGCTGTTAATTTATTATTATTATTATTATTATTATTAAGCTCTTTATTCTCATGTTGTTGTTTTTTAGCTAATTTCTTCTTCTGGAGGGTACTCTTGTATTCTGCAGAGCTGCATTTAAGAACTGGAACCAAGCATGAGAATAAATTTATCGTCGTCATCACAGCATATATTAGAAGGTTTTTAAGAGTCAGAATTTGGCTCAGACACGCAGAGTTGGATCATTTGCAACTCTAAATCTGTCAGAATTTGTCAGAAGTTGCTTGTTAACTATAATTTATGCTAATGCCAGTAGATTAGCTGATCCCAACCATATACACACAAATCCGTTTTTTTCTTCGGGGTGTTTTTCAAAATTGTAGTATTCTGTGAAATCCTGCGGTGCAAACCCATACATTATTGCACAACTATTTTCTTTATCGTCAGTGTACATTTGTGAGAAGGAAAACTAAACCACTGGTTAGTCTTTTTACACACACATACAGTGTGTGTGCGTATGTAAAGAGACTGTGACATCAGGATTTAAGTCACAAGAGGGCACTAAGGAAACATCAAATCACATGTGAGGCCACCTGACCACATTTTGGCTCTGCCACTCTCTATGTTTTCCTCAATCCAAACACAGACACACACACACACCCTTTCTCTAATACAGTGTTAAACTTCGAAAAACCCGTCACAAAGTTCACAGTGGGAGGGCGGTACTGCTGGCATCACTCAGTGATATTTCTCAGAAAAAAACCTTTGCACTAGAAACATGCCGAACAAAACAGAAAAGAGGAAAAAGGAGACTTTCCAACCTCCCCCCTGAGAGTAAAATTTCAGACAAACACTAACGCTAGTGGAATTTTATAACCACTGTTTACACACATGTGCCACTAGGAACAAACACATCCTGAAGGAATGGAGGGCCCCAACGGTGACAGAAAAAGAAAATGTGCCAAAAGCAACAAAGACAAAACAGAACGAAGTAAACCACTTTGAGTTAGAAAAAAGACAGACTGTTCTTATATCACATCAGAAGAATCAGTTTTAATGTAAATCTTCCCAAATCACAGTTAAATTCAACTTACCGTAATTAGTCTGAAAACAGAAGAATGGCAACAACAGGAAAAGGAACAGAGAATTTACTCACCACTCCTTGAAGTGTGGGAGGAATAAGGCCACAATACACTGGGATGTAGGCACTGCAGACACATGCCTAATAAAAAACCAAATAATTGCAAGTTAGATACTTGAGCCCTTTTTGGAGTGTATTTGTCTGGGCAGAGTAAGAGTGTGAGAATTAGAGGAACTTTACTTGCTTCACTCCAGACGAGTGAGAATAGGCAACTCTGGGAGTAGTTGTAAAAAGTGTCTAGTCTTAATGTTATTTAGTATATACCTGAATCAGCTCCTCCTTATTGTTGAAGTGAGACACCAGGACGTTTTCTCCATCTGCCACACGGGTCAGAGAGATTCCCAGTCGCCCGTTGGCCCGATGGGGGCTATCGACGGGCAGAGTCCGCTTCAGGACATGACGGACAATCTTCACCAGATTAAAGGAGGGGTGCATGGGTCCGAGGAACCGCTTCCTTGCCTCTTTGGCGACTTCAATTATGCTTGCCCCAGAATCTCCTGCAGTTAATTACAGGAACGACGGTTCACAATCATGTGGATCACAGCCAAACATCAGGGTTAGACATTTATTGCTTTAGTGAGTGTAAACTATTAGACTGGAGTAAAGTATTTGAAATTATATAGACAAATAAGAATCTTTGTACAGCTTTACAAAGAATTCAATGTAAATGTAGCACCCAATATGTATTATTCTGAGATGATCTAAACAAAAGATAGGATTCTCTTTATGTATTCATGTAGGATCATGGGAATTGTTGAGCAGAACCTGGAGATAGAAAAAGCTATAAATAACAACCCCCCAGAATGACAATATTAAGGTACAATGAATAACAACAATTAGCATTGTTTTTAAACTGAATAGTTAATATATAGACACTAAGATACCTTTTAGATACAGTTATTTAGGTGAGATATTTCATAAAAAAACTCATCAGAAAAAACTAATCATTTTGTTTGATATTACTTTAACCTAACATAAAACCCAGTCAAGTTCAAGTTCAGGCCATTTGGGGAAACTTGTCTTGACTCTTTTAAGTTTACTTTCCCAAACAAGCAAAACTTACACTTATAATAAATTACTTGTATTGTTTGAATAAATGTATGAATGTGAATAATGTCAGTTGATTATCTTAATAATGATTATTAGTATGAACAAAGTTACGCTAAGGTAAATGTTTTTAAGTTTTCCTCTTTTCTAAAGAGGGCTGAATTTAATTTGAGCCAGTTTCTACCTGAGCTGTACCAACTCACTTCAAGAGAGGAAACTAGTTACCATAGGTAACTTAAGTAATATATCCAATTAAAAATAAGAGAGTTTATTTTGATAGCTTAACATTACATTACGTTACTTTGCATTTTTTATTATATTTATTTTACCTTAGAGACACTAAAATGCTACATCTACTTGCTGTGGTAAATGCTGTAGGTTTATGGTCTCAATCTAAGCCAACTTGAACAACATAAGCAAAAAAAAAATGTTGGTCCAAAGAAATAAGTTAATAATAAATATATATTGTTCATTTAGAGTTAACCAACAAATGGCAGTGATTACTTTGTAAAACCTTGTGCCAGCTTAATTGCATTGAAATTTGCTGTGGAGTTAAACAGTGACATTGCATTACGGGATGAAGCAAACTATGTGCTTTTTAATTACTACTTTGGTTTTGTTAACAGCCTGACTTTCACAGAAAATAACTGTTGTAGAAGATTAATATTTTACAGTGCATTGAAAAAATTATAAAAACTTATTTGAGCGTGTAAGCAAACTTTACTACTGTTCTTGTTTTCTTTTCTTTATATAAAACTTTGTTCATTCTTTTATTACACTATGTTCAATGAAGTCAAACTCTACTCAACTCAAATAACTCCCACAATCTTTATTCTTAAAACACTTATGATGATTTAAGGTGACAAGAAGAAAGATTTTATTTGAGCTGAAACTAAAAGTAATATTAAAATAGGTTACATTCTAATTATTTTGTGCCGGTTTAATGTTACAATCCATGCAACTATTGCAACTAACAATTGAAACTGGATGCCATAGTCTCTCCATCCTATGCAGGTGCACACAGACAACAACCGGTACATACCGAGACACACTCCAGTGACCAAAGCAGTGGCGGTGAGGGCCCCAGCAGAGGCTCCATAGATGTGTCTGGCATTCTGCACCAGGAAAGGAGCCTGCTCCTGCAGACAGCTGGCCACACCGATGTGGTAGATCCCCAGGAAGCCGCAGCCTGCGAAGGAGATGTTCCAGGGCGAGTCTAACGGGAACATGCTTGTCCAGAGCTGTGACCGGGAACGCAAAAGCTTAACTCTGAATTTAAATGTTGCCGTTCACGAAACAGCTTGCACGTTTCTTTTGCAATAACAGACTCTAAAATTCAAAGCATTCCCCTTTCGCACGACGAACTTAAAGTACTAAACCTTTACCAGTTAGTTTTGTTATTGCACAGCAGATGTCCTCAGCTAGCGATTAAAAATGAACATAGTTTAGAAAGCGACACGCAAATTCCTTAACACTGAAAGTTCTTAGCAGCTTTTAAATAAGCTAGATCGGAGGAAATTAATAAATACGTAGTAAACTTTGGGCGATTGTTATTATTTCACATGTTCTGTTTGTTTAACCAAGAGGGAGGATACAGGATGAACAGCTTGACCAATCACATTTTAGCCGGAAAAGAACCTTGACCAATGAGAATTGAACAAAGTTGCATTTTAACCAATCATAGTTTTCATCGCTGAATGGCTGATGAAGTCAGCTTGCGGTCACTTTTTTTCTGACATTGTCAAAAGTTATTTCCCTAGGCGGAACTCCACGCTTTGTTTTGTTCAATGTTTATGTTCCCAAGTTAAAAAAATAATAATTCAGAGACCAGAGGTCTTATTTTGAGTTTGTTTCACAATATGAGTCTTCGAAAGAATCTGGAAGAAAGGTGTACTGATTTCTGGAACCCTCTGTTTACATGACAATCGCTGAAATCCACAATGCGCTATATGAAGCTTTTCATTTCATAATAGGGCTGCGCCAACAGTAGAAGGTGACTTTTTTTAAAAAACAGTGCCTGTATATTAGGTTTAGCTTTAACATTTCCTGTTATTAACAAAAATATTGGATGTTTTTAACAAAAGGAAAATTGAAACCCCAAATATTAGTTAAGTGCACTGTGCAATATCTCTGACTGATCACTTCCTTGAATAAACTGTTCGCAGAATAAGACAAAAAAACAAAACAGTCCATGTTGAGAAAGGTCCAGATTAACACATCCTATTGTGAAAGCAAGATGTGCTACTTTCGCTGAGTTTATAGATTTCTATTCTAAAAAGATACCACTGTCTGAATGAGCCGTAATGACTATAAATGAGGGAGAAAATTCCCCAAACATCGGATATTAATAGCGATAATGAAGCGGTTTTATGATCAGCTCCCAGTGAGATAAGCAGAGTCCCTCTAAATGAGACGAACATGGTGAACAATAACGACACCAGATCAGGGTTTTCCTAAAACATAAGTTTTCATGAAAACCAATAAACAGCAATTCATATTTAGCGTGCAAAGCACAAATAAAAATAATTTATTCCTATTTTGGTCACAACCAAAAGAAAATAAAGACAATGAAAAAGTTGGCGCCGGGTGAAGAGAGGCGATCTGCGGTGGCTGCGGGTTGTAAATTATTTAATTAGCCCAACTGTTAATAATTTAAATAGTTAAATAGTAGTCTGAAGGCGGCATGCGCAGTGGCTGCTGAAGCAAAGTGACTTATTACGTGACGACATAAGACTTTGATCCCTATGACGTGTAGATGAACGTCATATATCAGGGTCTTTATTTGCTAGTTCTTTTTCTCTAACCGTCACTTTGCACTTGTTGGTCGCAGAGCCCAGATCTGTTTTTGTTCCTCAAACTTGAAAAACCTACAACAGCCATGGCCAATAGAAGGAGTTCTCCATCCACTGAGACCATTACGGTCGAAGCATTGGAGGCGGTGGTCGACCGCCTCTTTATCAACATGACCCCAGAGGAGTGGTTGAAACTGGCAGCTGGAAATCCAGCACCCAGCACCACCTCCACTCTGGGAGAGATTTTTGGAGATATTTTGGACATATTTACATCCAATGTTCTGGAAAATCTCCACAAGCAGAAATTCACCATTGAGGGCTTGGAGGCAGTCGTGGGCAACAAAGTTCCAGAGACATTTGCTGAAATCATGGACGTCGATGGAGACTACCATACCGAACACACAGTGAATTTAAACCGGCTCACTGTGAAGTATCTGCTGGATAGAATTTACCACAGCTTGGGCTCGGATGATACTCCAACGAATCATGTCGAGCAGACACCTTGTATATCCATAGTCAGATATATGGTTGAGGAAACCATCTCGATCATAAAGGACCTCATGGTTAGACTGCGTGCATCCAATGAGGAATCCAAAAAAGTAGCTGTTGACGTCCCAGTTCAGCCTAAAGAGCTCGCAGACGTTGAAATAGAGATGACAAATCAAACTGCTGAGCCAAAGTCAAAACGCAAAGGTCTGACAGGGAAGATAAAGAGATTTTTCATCAAATTTGCTCGGAAACATTCATCTAGGGTTGCTCCAGAGAACATACCAGAGAAACCAGAAACCTCTGAACCTAATGAAGTCATTAGGTCATTTTAAACTTAGTTAGAAGTTAGGTCATTTTATACTTGTTCGTGTTACGTAGTTAGTTCATGTTAAACTTAGTTAGTAGTTAGGTCATTTTATACTTGTTCGTGTTACGTAGTTAGTTCATGTTAAACTTAGTTAGTAGTTAGGTCATTTTATACTTGTTCGTGTTAAGCAGTTAGGTCTTTTTATACTTAGTTAGTAGTTAGGTCATTTTATACTTGTTCATGTTACGTAGTTAGTTCTTTTTTAAACTTAGTAGTTAGGTCATTTAAAACATGTTCGTGTTACGTAGTTAGTTCTTTTTTAAACTTAGTAGTTAGGTCATTTAAAACATGTTCGTGTTACGTAGTTAGTTCTTTTTTAAACTTAGTAGTTAGGTCATTTAAAACATGTTCGTGTTACGTAGTTAGCTCATTTTAAACTTAGTTAGTAGTTAGGTCATTTAAAACGTGTTCGTGTTACGTAGTTAGGTAATTTTAAACTTAGTTAGTAGTTAGGTGATTTTATGTTTATGTTCATTTGTTCAAAACAAACATTTGCTTGTTTTGTGGGAAATGTGTGAATTGCAAGCAGACTAAATGAAACATGGAATCAGAGCATCTGCAAAAGTAAATAAACCACAGCTGCACTGGTAAAGACAATCAGGTAAAAGACTCAGGTAAAACACATGTGAGTGCTCGAGTAATCAATTAAGCAGACCAATCAAATGAGACATCCTCGGGAAAAGTTTTGAGGTGCACTTGGTTAAAAGGGAGAGGAAACCAACCAAACCACTGTTGTATCAAGGCATAAAGACCAGATTAACAATGCCGAGAGGAAAGGAGACATCTGAGGACATCAGGAAGAAGGTAGTAACAGCCCATCAGTCAGGGGAAAGCTATAAGTCCATCTCCAAAAGATTCCAGCTTCATCCATCCACTGTGAGACAAATCATTTTCAAATGGAGGGCACTAGGCATCACCGCAACCCTGTCCAGAAGTGGACGGCCGTCAAAACTTACACAAAGAAGTACCAGAAAAATAATAATGCAGATAAAAGCCAACCCACGCATCACCTCCAGAGAGTTGCAGAGACTCTCTGTCAGCGTCTGGGATAAATGTACATGCGTCTACAATCAGGCGAAACATCAATAGACATGGCATTCATGGGAGAGTTGCTAGAAGGAAGCCTCTGCTTTCAAGAAAGAACAAAGCTGCCCGTTTAAATTTTACCAGAGAGCACTTGGACAAACCAGAGGCTTTCTGGAAGTCCATTCTCTGGACGGATGAGTCCAAAATTGAATTATTTGGCCATAATCACAGATGCCATGTTTGGAGAAAAGTAAACATTGCATTTAAAGAGAAGAACCTCCTCCCAACAGTGAAGCATGGTGGTGGAAATGTGAAAGTCTGGGCCTGCTTTTCTGCCTCCAGACCTGGACGACTCCATATAATACAGGGAACCATCAATTTCCAGGACTATCAACAAATTCTTGACCAGAATCTCCTGCCATCAGTCAGGAAGTTGAAGCTGGGATGGAAATGGATTATGCAACAAGACAACGACCCAAAGCATTCCAGCAAAAGTACCAAAGTATGGCTTAAGAGAAAGGAGATTCACACTCTGGATTGGCCCAGTCAAAGTCCGGATCTCAATCCTATAGAAATGCTGTGGCAAGATCTGAAACGGGCAGTACATGCCAGATGTCCCTCCAACCTCACTCAAGTGGCAGAGTTCTGCAAGGAAGAGTGGACAAAAATCCCCAAAAGCAGATGTGAGACACTTGTTTGTGGTTACAGAAGATGTTTAGTTGAAGTAATGGCTGCAAAAGGAGGTGCCACAAGGTACCAACCAAAAGAGTTCACATACTTTTGCACTTGGGAGATTTGCTGTTTTTTGACAGATAAAATACTCAATATATTATATATCAGTATTTATATTGAGATACTATCTGAGTATAATGTTATTATGAGATATTATTATAATGAGTATCTCAATATAGAATGTTGAGATACTATATAATTATATACTATGAGATACTATCTCATTATATTGATATAGTATAGTATCTCATTATAATAATATTATAATTATCTCATGAGATCATTATAATAATATTATAATGATCTCATGAGATAATTGTAATATTATAATAATATTATAAATATTAAATATTTATAATATTTATATGAATTTATTTATATTATAAATTATCTCATTATAATGAGATAATTATAATAATATTATAATTGAGTATAATTATATTATTATAATAATATTATAATTATCTCATTACAATGAGATAATTTATTATAATGAGATAGAGTCTCATTATAATAAATTATCTCTTGAGCTAATTTATTATAATGAGATAGAATCTCATTATAATAAATGATCTCTTGAGCTAAGATATAATTAGCACTCTAATGAGCTAATTTATTATAATGAGATAGAATCTCATTATAATAAATTATCTAATTGTAATGAGATAATTATAATATTATTATAATTTATAATGATAAATTATAATATATATTATAAAAATTATAATTATCTCTTTATAATGATATAATTCTTTTTTTTTTTTTAATTTATCAGAGTGGTCCCGTTTATGTTATTTTCACGTTTATTTTAATTTCCGTTTATAACAATATTAAATATTTATTAAAATGTTCTACTTTAAATTCTGATGGGAACCCTCGCACAAGAAATATAGATTTATAAGTTTTTGCTTGAATGGTAAACCAAAACTGAACAAAGAAATCTTTTTTTTTAATTGTAAGCAATAGCAGTTTGTTATTCTGCCAGAATAAAAAGCGACACCAAGCGCCTAAATGAAAAGTTGCATCGACTAGACACGTTGACACCGTTGTCCCGCCCTTAGTTGAAACTTTGGCGGTGCTACTAACTTTACGGTTGTTGTAATATATAAGAACCAGAGAGAGGGGCGGGACCGTCAGCACCCATTAGATTCTAATACCCGCATTAGTGTCTTCTCTATTTGGAACCCAGGGTAACTTAAAACAAGCGCGCCACAGTGACGCAACGGATTTGCTTTAAAAACGTTCTAGAACCAGGAAGTAGCGTCACACAACGAACAGTCAATCCCGATTTTAAAGTTTCCTGTTTTTATCCTGGAAAACTGTGATAGCTAGGAGAAAAACATATATTTTAAAAATAGTATGCACATTTGGTGGACTATTTAAAGATAGTTATGGCTTACGTTAACTTAAGAACCGTGTTTGCGACTTTGACGCTTACACTTTCTTCGTACAGTGAATTTGTCTTGATAAGGAGTTCTCACCACTTATCCTTACTGCCATGAAGTACAAATTTGTCTGTAATCAGCCATGTAACGTGTTATGGAAAGTGAGAACCCCAGATACATCACTGCAGCAATAGTAAGTGATTTTATAAACTCTTTTTATGGAGAGAAAGCCTCAAGAAGACACAACTCTTCATGAGGAAGGTGGAGACCTTGATCTTCGTTGGACTGTAAAACAAAGCAGGTCAGAAGATGGAGAATAACGCAGCCAAAAATCTAAACGTCTCCACAGCTTTGCCGGCTTGTAGGGAATCGGTACCTGGATTGAGAGAACCACATCATGCGCCTGGAGCTGAGGTTGCTGAACCAGAGAGGGAGGCTTACTCAGCGGACCCCAGTGATCGCTCCATCTCAAGCCTCTCCTCTTCTTTCTCGTCAATGTTTCAACCTCTTTCTTCATCTTCCTCATCTTCCCGTGGCTCAATCCTGTCTCTGTCGCCACCCTTGCCTCCTTCTGTGGAGCTTTCTGCAATCATGACAGACACCAGGCTGACCCTGGATGTTTACCTAGGAGGAGCAGCTGCGTTGCCTTTGGTATGGGGGTATGACCCTGATCATCTGAGGGGCATCAAGTACCTGAGACTGGGCTCCGAGGACGAACCTGGGCTTGATGCTGCACTGGATGTCCTTCCCCATATGACAGGTCTTCACTCTTTGGCCATTCGGGGTAACATATCGCAGTACCAACACATTAGCATGCATATTGCCATATTTTTGTATTTAGTTTAGATACATTTTTCTAAAATAATAACTAGCACTGCTTTGATAAAATGTGATTTGGTTGTCTGGCAGGTTGTTGTAACACAATCAAATCACAGTCTTGTCTCTACTTACTTTAGGATTTCAGTAGCAACAATCCTTCCTGTCAAAATCACATTGTCTGTTACTAGATAGAACTGAGAATAAAGATAGCTAAAATATGTTTTCTACTTTTACCACATGGTGTTTTAAGCTCTCCATTGTGGAGACTGTATGAGGAAAAAATACAAATAATAATCTTAGGTGTAACTTAAAATGTGATTGCGTGACTTGAGATGTATTGTAATTTGAAAATAACAAATTAGTAACTAAGCTAAGCATATTTTCAGATATCCATATATATTCATATTCTTGTGTCTTTTCAAATGTCTAAAATACTCTTTTCAGAGCTGATTTCAGCTCTAGATGCTCAATGTTCATGTTAGGTATTGAAGATAAACATTGTGGGTATCTCAACTATACTTTTCAGAAAGGTAAAATTCCATTTTCTAAACTTTTATTTATGAATTCTCATGAAAGATTGTATGGTGTTCATTGCCTTTATCAGTAATTTGATTGGAAGAAGGTCAGTTCAGAACCTAGAGTTCTGAACTGACTCCCAAATCAAACTATAGCCTTAGCAATAATTCACGTTTTCCACCATTGGATTTTGTTTTGTTTGAGTGGCCAGGATATAAACCAAAGAGTTACATTTTATTCAAAGTTACTTTTGAAATGTAATTTTTTAAAATTTTAAATTAAATTTTAGACCTGCAGAAAGGTAATTAAGTAGGATGCAAAGTAACTCTGATTTAAGAGTGACCAACAGCACATGTGCATTCACGTTAAAATGTATTTAGGTATTATAAAGGAAAGTTGTTCCTTTTAAGAAATTTGTTCCAGATATCTACAAGTTTTATCCTAAATATCTGGAGCTGACTGTCAACACATCTAAATTAGAAAAGTGACACCATTTATTATTGTAAGAAATATATAGATATTTTAAAAATAAATATAAAAAAATATTTGTAGACTGCACAGAAGGTATTTTGGATAGTTAAAATAAAACATATGCTCTGAAGATGTTGCTTTCACCATCTCCTGTATTTACTTTTCTTTCTTGAAGGACATCGTTTTTATGACTCACGAGGTGATCCCCTGCCTGGACTCCTCACCAGTTTGCCAGACTCCACGTCAAATCTGTCTCACCTGAAACATGTGGATCTCTCTTTCAACCAGCTTACCTTTATGCCATCATGCCTGCTCCAACTGCCGGCGCTGTCCATGTTGCTTCTCTGCCACAACCACATCTCAGCTTTGCCTCCAGATCTAGGCCAATTATCATCCTTAACCTACCTGTCCCTGATGGGGAATAAATTGGTATCTGTTCCCCCAAGCGTGGGCCAACTAAAAGCGCTGCAGAGGCTCGATGTATCAAATAACGTTCTCCAGCAACTGCCTGATGAAATTGGTTTCCTGGGGGAGCTTGTTAAGTTGGAATTGTCTCGCAACAAGCTGAAATGGCTGCCAGAGAGCATGGGTAAGAGGTTCAGGGTGAATTACGGTTTTAGATATAGACCACTTTAGAAATAAACAAGATATTCTGTTTGCTGGGAGTGAAGTTGTTGACGAGTTTTTATTTATTGCACAGGCTCTCTTGTTTCTCTCAGGGAACTGGTCATCTACAGCAATGAGTTCCGGGTAATTCCAAAATGTCTGAATGAACTCCCTCTGCTTACAATGGACGTTCGCGATAATCCTTTGGGAAAACCTCCAACGCCGCCTCCACTGCCTCCTGTACCGGGTGAGCAGACGTAAATTGGTTTATGCTTAAATTTCTTTTATTGTAATCATGCAATGCACTTTTTGTATTGTACTCATTATAATTGTCTTGTCTTATCAGATCACCCAAAACTCCCAAAGTTGCATCTTAGATTCAACAAGCACAGGTACAGCTCTGCAGTGACGTGATCAAATTTGTAAACTAACACTGTCTGCTTAAGCATTGCAGGACGAAACCAAACGTGTCCCTCTCCTTTGCTCTTTAGCTTCTTTGTTTCGTCTGCTGGTTGCCATGTGTTTCTCCCAGGAGGGGCTGAGCTGATGTTCCCCCCTGGATGCCTGATGACAACCACCAAACTCATGTGGGGCGAGAAAAGGC